>NW_006800457.1:279253-282261 GCF_000485575.1 Poecilia formosa | reverse complement strand
GTGTGTGCGTGCGTGCGGTTGCCATCATATACGCTGACACACCATTATCACTGCAGCAAAACAGCCGGAAGGATTTTATTGACGATTTATTATTTTGAATCTGACCTGCAGGTTGATTTTTATGATCACAAATGTCTCATAAATTAGTCTGCAGAGGTCAGAGGTCATGAAACTGCATTAATATGATGCTGTTTACTGTGGGGGAGGGAAGGGTCCTTATAGTTCTGCTGAAGTGGTGAAGAGGTCAAGTTGGTCCAGAAGGCTGCAGAGGTTCTGTTCTGGTCAGCGGTTCCGACTCAGGATGTTTTCCTCCTTCAGTCTGGTCGACCCGGTTCTACTAGAATCTACTAGAGTTGGTCTAACACAGGCTGAACTGGGCTGGTGAGAATGTAACTTTAGCGTTGGTCAGAGATGTGAAGAAGCGAAAGAACAACTTCAATCACTGTTGCAAAGATTTCATTCAGTTCTTTTCTTTCTTCCCCTCATCTTCCTCACCTGACGACATTAAGAGGTTTTAACCTGATTGGCTTGTTTTACATGAAGCTCTGTGGTGATTGGACAGCTGGAGAACCCAGAGAGAACTGCAACGCCATGCAGGCTTCCTGTTGGACGAAGGAATCAAACCGTGAAGGCAACAAACTCCAGCAAAACCAACTGAGATATTCAGGCCGTCACCTCTGTAACTTCCCACTGGAACCAGAACCTCCGGTACCAGCAGTCTGGCACCAGAGGGTCTGAGATGGATCTGATTATTTAAGGTTTCATATGTGAGAATATGAGATTATAATCTGGATTAACAAGAAGCTGATGAAGAGCTAAAGAAGTCTGATCTGGGCTTTTAGTTTCCATCAGAGCATATTTTGGATCAGCTGCATCAGAACAGATTCCTCACTGAGGAGCCAAGTGACCTCTGACCTCTCCATGTCAAAAGTGAACGTCGTTAGACCCAGAGCTCAGCACTGAGCCTTAGCTCCGCCCACTTTGGCTCAGCTCAGCAGTGATTGGCTGAGCCCTTCAGACTGTTTACATCCAGCACTGTTACCACGGCAACCACTGCTAGAGATTACATCGACATGTGCCTGAGAAAGCACAAATCCTCACACTCCCTCACACCCACACACACACACACACACACACACACACACACACACACACACACAGACAGACACACAAGTTTGAAAACTAAGAGTTAAAGTATAAAAGTCATCCAAAGGAACAGTAAACCGATAAACTGGTGATAAACTGTGATAAACTGGCAGTAAACTGGTGATAAACTGGTAGTAAACTGGTGATAAACAGGCAGTAAACTGGTGATAAACTGGTAGTAAACTGGTGATAAACAGGCAGTAAACTGGTGATAAACTGGTAGTAAATAGGTAATAAACTGGTAGTAAACTGGTGATGAACTGGTAGTAAACTGGTGATAAACTGGTAGTAAACTGGTGATAAACTGGTAGTAAACTGGTGATAAACTGGCAGTAAACTGGTGATAAACTGGTAGTAAATTGGTAATAAACTGGTAGTAAATTAGTAATAAACTGGTAGTAAACAGGTGATAAACTGGCAGTAAACTGGTGATAAACTGGTAGTAAACTGGTGATAAACTGGCAGTAAACTGGTGATAAACTGGTAGTAAACTGGTGATAAACTGGCAGTAAACTGGTGATAAACTGGTAGTAAACTGGTGATAAACTGGTAGTAAACTGGTGATAAATTGGCAGTAAACTGGTAGTAAACTGGTGATGAACTGGTAGTAAACTGGTGATAAACTTGCAGTAAACTGGTGATAAACTGGTAGTAAACTGGTGATAAACTGGCAGTAAACTGGTGATAAACTGGTGATAAACTGGTAGTAAATTGGTAATAAACTTGTAGTAAATTGGTAATAAACTGGTAGTAAACTGACCGTCGGACGTTCAGCTGTAGGAGGTTCTGTTCCAGGTGAAGTTCAGAACCTTAGAGACGGTTCTGTTCTTGAAGTGTTTCTAGACGGACTGATGTTTTGGTTCTGGTCCGTTATGGAATGCTTTGTTGATTTCTGAGATCTTCTGCCTACTTCCTGTTGTCAGACGGGTTCTGTTCCACAGTTTTCACATGTAAATGCTCATAGTGACGGTGCGTTCACTGACCTTTGCTCTTCTACAGCTGTCGTCTCATCATGGCGGTCAGTTCGGATGTGGAGCCGCTCTTTGTGGCCTTCAAGAAGTTCTCCCTCTACGGAGACACGAAGGCGAGCGGCAGGGAGCTGACTGGGAAGGCCTGGGCCAAGTTGTGCAAGGACTGCCGGGTCATCGATGGGAAGAGCGTCACTGGCACCGACGTGGACATCGTCTTCTCCAAAGTGAAGTGAGTTTCTCTGCAGCGGATCCACATCGGGCTGGGGTCTCCTCTCATGACTCATGTACAAGCAGCAGATTCAGTTTGGCACTGGATCCATTGGAGGTTTTGGAGTGAATAAAGGTTCTGGTGAAGGTCTGAGATGAAGGTTGTTGAAGGAATATTTCTGTGTCTTCCAGACAGAGGTCGGCTCGAGTCATCACCTACAAGGAGTTCCAGCAGGCGCTGGAAGAACTGGCTCCCAAGAGGTTCAAAGGTCAAACTAAAGAGGCAGCGCTGCAGTCCATTCACAAGCTGGTGGAGGGCCAAGAGCCGACCAATGTCGGCGTGACGGTGAGCCTTCATGGAGACGTTTCCTGTTCAGTTGAATCACGCTTACTTTCTGTTTCTGACTGAACAGAAACAGAAAGCTTCCAGAAACGCTGGACCGGGTGAGTTTAGAGCAGAAAATGTCTGACCCTCGATTAGCTTCTGCTAATCTGACTTTCTGAGAAGCAAAGATGTTCAGAGGAAAATCACTGAACTGCTGATGAAACAAAATTTATCACAAAGGCTGGAATAAACCTGAAGGCGTCCAGTTGGTTCACTCGCAAGATTTAGAAACTGATGTTCAAACCGAAGAGCTCCGCCCCCGGCCCCCGCAGCGATAAAGCTTCCTGGATGTAGCCTCA
>NW_006800457.1:273032-276956 GCF_000485575.1 Poecilia formosa | reverse complement strand
GAAATCTGATTATTAAAGTTCAAGTAAAGACCAGTAGAATCTTCCTGAAGACAAGATGACGTCTGACCTTCCTTCAGGTTCCTGTTGGTCCGGCTGATGAACAGCAGGCATGAAGCCTTCCGGATCCAGCTGGCCGGTTCTGATCATGACTCAGTCCATTCTCTTTTCACAGCTAGATCTCCGGGTCCGGCGGGTGGTCCAGTCTGTCCTGGAACCACGCCGTGTCCGGCGGACATCATCTGGAGCTTCTGGAGACGCTCGTTGCGCCACAGCATGTCCAGCCACTTGTGGCTACGTTTGTGATTGGCTCGGATCAGCGCTGTGGCAAACATCTCCCCGCAGGCGTCACACTGGTACCCGGCGTGAACCCGCTGGTGGCCCCTCAGGGAGACGGCCAGCTTGAAGGCTGCTCCGCACTCGCCACAGATGAACGGTTTCAGGTCCGAGTGGATGACCTCGTGGTTCTGCAGACTCTGCTTGGTGACGAAACGTTTGTCACACTGGTGACACCAGAACGGTTTCTCTCCGGTGTGCTGGCGCCGGTGCTGTCTCAGCTCAGACAATGTTTTACATCCCTTCCCACACACGTCACACTGGTACGGTGTCTCACCCATGTGTCTACGTCTGTGGACTGTCAAGGCGCTGGACTCAGTGAAACACTTCCCACACACGTCACACTTGTAGGGTTTCTCCCCCGTGTGGAGCCGCTGGTGTTTCTTCAGACTGCTGGACACGGAGAAGGACGCTCCGCACTCCACACAGCTGTATGGTTTCTCTCCGGTGTGAATCCGCCAATGGAGCTTCAGGGAGTTTAACACCTTGAAGGAGGCGCCGCAGTCGCCGCAGATGTGTGGTCTCTCCTCACTGTGGACGATCTGGTGGACCTTCAGCCTCNTACGTTAAACTGGGAGACCCAATAATGTCGGAAGAGACGATGCTACTTTTCTGTTCTGGGGATCGTAAGATCCTCCAACTGACTGACTTTAGTTGCTGCTGTTTAACCAAACAGTCATTCGCTGTTGGATTGGGTTCTTCATAATATGTCTTCCACTTAGAATCATGAGTATTGAAGTGTTTGTGAAATCTTGATTTTTAACTAAATATTTCTGATCAAATTCATCTTAAAGTCAGGAACTCCTAACTTTTCTGACCCATTCTGCTGAGCAGACAGGAAGTAGCTTCACTTGTCCCCCAATTTCCTTCCTGTCCTCTCTGTGTCCCTCAGAAAGTGGCGAAGACGGCAACGGTGGACCGTCTGACTGACACGTCCCGCTACACCGGGTCCCACAAGGAGCGCTTCGACGACAGCGGCCGGGGCAAAGGTCGCGAAGGCCGCGAAGACCTGGTGGAGCACACGGGCTACGTGAACGCGTACAAGGACGCCGGAACATACGACAGCAAGGTGAAGGACGCTGACAAGTGAGGAGATGCCCCCTGCTGGAAGCTCAGAGGAAGTCCTCTGGGACTGGACCAAAATCCTGCATCGAGGGAGCTGGACAGACCTCCACGAATTAATAAACATTTAGAGCTTCTAGGTTATTGTTTCACAATGTCTCCCTCCTGTAATAAACATCACATATGATGGAGTTCATGAAAATATGATTTTTTTTTAAATCAGTTAGATTTCTGAGGTGAATAGAAATTGTTGAGTTGGAGAAAAAATATTTTCAGATGATTTAAATTATCATATAAATTAGAAACTCAAAAATCTAAAAAGTTAAATATTCCAAGAAGAAATTATTTATTCTGGTAGAAAAAATGTCCAACAGCAACAAACATTTTGCAGGTGTGTGGCGCCCCCTAGTGGCAGAGATAAGCTACAGAAGGTCAACCCATGTTGCACTCAAGAAGAGATTAAACTCAAACATTTTAATGCTTTCAGATAATTCTGTTTGCTCATTTTTTTAATGAAACATTGTTGGATTTAGAAGAAATAACCAGATTCTGGGTTCATCCAGACCTTTACTTGATTCTTTATTGAAATAACTGTATTTGAAAAGTAAAGTAAATGCAACTACTCAAAAAAAGAAAAATCTGTAAATGTTTCAGTAAAAATGCTTAAATAACGCAGGACATTAAATCTGCTCCATTTCCATCAGTCCAACTAAAACCCAATAATGAAGAAATGAAATGAAAACCTGAAAGCAGCTGAAGGTCCAGAAGCGCTGACTGAGATTCAGGAAACCAGCAGACCACCTTAAGTGATCCAGAGAACTGAAACTGAACTGAGCAGTGAGGAAACATTAACAGGAAGACCATGATGCACCACAGAAAGCAGGAAGTGATCCAAACTCCACCAGGAAGTGATGACTCAACAGAAAATAGTTTGATTCAACAAAAACTTTATTCTGAAAACTACAGAAATATAACTTCAATATTTGCAGCAAGAAATCTGATTATTAAAGTTCAAGTAAAGGCCAGTAGAATCTTCCTGAAGACAAGATGACGTCTGACCTTCCTTCAGGTTCCTGTTGGTCCGGCTGATGAACAGCAGGCATGAAGCCTTCCGGATCCAACTGGCCAGTTCTGATCATGACTCAGTCCATTCTCTTTTCACAGCTAGATCCCCGGGTCCGGCGGGTGGTCCAGTCTGTCCTGGAACCATGCCGTGTCCGGCGGACATCATCTGGAGCTTCTGGAGACGCTCGTTGCGCCACAGCATGTCCAGCCACTTGTGGCTACGTTTGTGATTGGCTCGGATCAGCGCTGTGGCAAACATCTCCCCGCAGGCGTCACACTGGTACCCGGCGTGAACCCGCTGGTGGCCCCTCAGGGAGACGGCCAGCTTGAAGGCTGCTCCGCACTCGCCACAGATGAACGGTTTCAGGTCCGAGTGGATGACCTCGTGGTTCTGCAGACTCTGCTTGGTGACGAAACGTTTGTCACACTGGTGACACCAGAACGGTTTCTCTCCGGTGTGCTGGCGCCGGTGCTGTCTCAGCTCAGACAATGTTTTACATCCCTTCCCACACACGTCACACTGGTACGGTGTCTCACCCATGTGTCTACGTCTGTGGACTGTCAAGGCGCTGGACTCAGTGAAACACTTCCCACACACGTCACACTTGTAGGGTTTCTCCCCCGTGTGGAGCCGCTGGTGTTTCTTCAGACTGCTGGACACGGAGAAGGACGCTCCGCACTCCACACAGCTGTATGGTTTCTCTCCGGTGTGAATCCGCCAATGGAGCTTCAGGGAGTTTAACACCTTGAAGGAGGCGCCGCAGTCGCCGCAGATGTGTGGTCTCTCCTCACTGTGGACGATCTGGTGGACCTTCAGCCTCTCAGCTGACTGGAAGGTTTTGCTACACAGTGGACAGCGGTGACCCTTTGACCCCGCTTTCCCTTTACGTTTCTGCTGAACACAAAAAAAATAACATTTGAATGCGTCAGAATCTACATGGAGGAGAAAACAGATCGTATCTGGACCAATGTTTAACCCTAAAAACAAAGAGGAAACCCGAAGATGAGTTCCCTTCTAGACGAGTTTCTAATGATCTTATTTGAAATCTTATTTATTAAACTCTCTGCTTTCATCATCAAAATCAAAAATCTAAACCAACATTGGTTTTACAGACTGAATACATTTTCAAAGATCACATTAACAGATTAATGGAGGAAACATTTCTCTGCTGATTCTTCATCAACAAGACGATTGGAGAGTTGATGGACCAGCAGATCTACTCATCCAGATTGGTCATCATCTCCAGTTAAGTTCTGGATGTTTTGGCTCTACTTCCTGCTTTCTTCACCTTGGACTTGTTTTCTTCCCACTTCAGATTCTTCCTCAGGGACTTCATCTCTAAAGGTTTTTTCTTTGGTCGTCCAGACGATCTCCTCTTGCTGCCGATCTGGTTATGGAGGCGTCAACATCATCAAGCTGTCAGAAACGGTTCGTTTTCCAGCAGCAGCTTCAGAGTGACTGCA
>NW_006800457.1:262626-273022 GCF_000485575.1 Poecilia formosa | reverse complement strand
CTGGATCATACTCTTTAACAGGACATGAGAAAACTTATAGCTAGGCAAGAGGGGCTGACCTTTGACCCTGCAGCTGGTGATGCCTGCCTCAGGATACATCAGGAAAACCTTCTGAAGGAAAAAACAACAGATTCACTGCCACATGGTCCTCTTTAAAAGGACGCATCACCTCGACAAGATCGCAACTCTGCAGAACTTCTCCCATCTCCGGTACAACAGGAGTTGTAAACTTTTAATTTTGCTTCATCTTTAAACCAGCATTATTCTGAAATATGTCCGGTTTTCCAGGCAAGCAGGTTCATTTTGACGGGTCTACAACTTTCAATTCTCAGGATCTCTTTTTGTTTTTTGACCGTAAGTAAAGAAAAATACTAAAAATATCTTTTTCAATTTATATATATGTATAGATATGCATCATGTTTAATAATAATGTTTGTTTAGGTGCATATTCTGAGGAGGCAGATCATTTCTCAGAATCAGAGATTATAAGTGGTAAGTCTGTTCTCTGTAACCCTAATTCTAAAATAATTTAACCCTATAAAATGAAAAACTTAAATATATGCCTATTGTTGCAGATCTTAATCAGAATAATAATCAGAGGTGACTCAAATTTAACTTTTAGCTTTCTGCAGTTAAAGTGAGAGACAACCCCTAACATCGATCCCTTTCCAGAATTTGTCCTCTCCTCACTGTGAATGCTACTTTGCTTAAGTCTTTTTCCTCTTGCAGTAATTGGATCTTCTGAGCCATTTGGTTTGATTAATTTAAGTAACTACAACCTATTTTCCTGCTCCACATACTTGGCTAACAATTTGTCAGTTAGCTTCCCAGTCTGAACTTCTGGACAATGTCTCGATTCAGTCAAATCTTCTGTCCTGTATCTCCTGTGCTCTGATATTCTACTACATCCACTCTGTGAAAGCTTTGCATGCTTTGAATGCAGCATCAGGTTTCTCTTACTTTAACCCGCCCAACTTGCACCTGATTGGCTTGTTAGCCTTTCGATTCCCTCCCAGTGAGGCGGCGCTTCACAACGCAAACTGTTTGTCAAACTGTTGATGTCCCTCAGAAGATGAGAAGACATGGTGACTGAGTTTTAGACACTAGTAGCCAGCAGCTCATGCAGCTTTTTACTAGGTGACAGACCCAAAAGTATAGACCTGTAAACCATGAATAAATACTACAACTCCATAATTATTCCGTCCAGCAGTTATAGAAGTTTAGTAGTGAAGCAATTCAGGGATTGTGGTTCCTTAATGTCAGTGTTTCTGCTGCTGGAATGAGGCAGTAAGAAGACAAGGAACAGTGTTAGAAGAGGATTTGGAAAGAAAATAGTTGATAGTTGTATTTACTGGGCTTTGACTAGTAATCAGGACCGAAGGAGACCTGTAAAACTGTTGGGTCCATATGATCAAAAGGAGAGAACCAGTCATCTGCTCCAACAATTTATCACTCTGTAGGAAATATGTTTGGACACCAGGAGCAGGAACATCACAACATCCTGATGTCAGACATTTTTCATCCTTATATCAGTGATTTAAAACCATTTCTAATTTCTGATACCATACGGCAGGCTGCAAAGTTGTGCATGAATGTAAAAGTCATTTATTTTCTTCACTGATAGAAAAGTGTAACGTGTTTATTATGAGTAGGATTAACTGAGCTGAAGGAAAACAAAGAAAAAGGAGAAATATTCATTGATANGAGCAGCTCAGATCCTGGAGGCCAAGCGACAGAACCACTGGATCCTCCTCACCTTTTTCTTGTCATTCTGAGGATGTTGGAAGTTTAGCGAACGACAGAACCCGGCCAAAGTTCCCAGTTCATTAAAATCCAAACAGAACTGTCCTTCCTCTCTTCTTTGCTTCACAATCCACAAATGAATCAGGAATGTTGATTATAACAGAGAGATGGGATTTTAACACATTAATTTAGAATAATTAATTACATCAATTTTAATGAGGTGCATATTGCAACCCAGTTAATTGCAATATTTATATATACATTTTTACATGTGACAGTCCCAAGGCGGAACCTTTGTATTCCTGTGTTTCTGGTACAGTCGTAAATGTGACGCACAGCTGCGTCACTAACATTAGCAATGGAAGCGGGTTCTCTCGGTTCATTTCTGCTTCTAAATGATCTGACTGGACGATGGAAAACACTATTGATGTGTTTAAGTTGAGCTAAATCAGTGTTTCTCCATCCTGGTCCTCAGGCCCCCTGTCCTGCATGTTTTAGGTGTTTCCCTTCTGCCACCTGGATTGTATCTCTGGGTGATTAACAGGCTTCTGCAGTACTTGATGGTCATGCAGTCATTTGAATCAGCTGTTCTGCAATAGAGGCTCATCTAAAACATGCAGAGCAGGGGGGCTGAGGACCAGGATTGAGAAACACCGACTTAAAATGAGTTAGCCTATTCTATCTAGCCAACCATAGACATGAATCCGTAGACGCCTCACTGAGCGCTGAGTCCTGCGTTATGTCGCCGCCATCTTGTATGTGGCAGCAGATGAGATCTTCTGCCTTTTTGTGACCTCCTGACCTCCCTCTGTGACCATCTGCTGACCATTAACTCCTCCTGAACTCTTTGAATTAGCCAATATAAACTGAATAATTTACTTGTAAGTGAATAGTGAATAAATAAATAAACTATATTCTAAACAATGTTGAATTAGATTAGGAATGTTGTAACTACCTCAGGTTTTAAACAGATTGTCTTCTTGATGCGCAGCGTTCAGCAGAGTGACCCCTGACCCACCAAAGAAAAACCCGCAGGATACATCTGACAATCCTTCAGAGAATAGCTTACGCTGCGTTATTTGGTGTTGGACTACAGATAAGTGCTGGATCATACTCTTTAACAGGACATGAGAAAACTTATAGCTAGGCAAGAGGGGCTGACCTTTGACCCTGCAGCTGGTGATGCCTGCCTCAGGATGCATCAGGAAATCCTTCCGAAGGAAAAAACAACAGATTCACTGCCACATGGTGCTCTTTAAAAGGATGCATCACCTCGACTAGATCGCAGCTCCACAGAACTTCTCCCATCTCTGGTACAACAGGAGTTATAAACTTTTAATTTTGCTTCATCTTTAAACCAGCGTTATTCTGAAATATGTCCGGTTTTCCAGGCAAGCAGGTTCATTTTGACGGGTCTACAACTTTCAATTCTCAGGATCTCTCTTCGTTTTTTGACCATAAGTAAAAAAAAATACTAAGAATATCTTTTTCAATTTATATATATGTATATGCATCATGGTTAATAATAATGTTTGTTTAGGTGCATACTCTGAGGAGGCTGATAATTTCTCAGAATCAGAGATTATAAGTGGTAAGACTGTTCTCTGTAACCCTAATTCTAAAATAATTTAATCCTATAAAATGAAAAACTTACATATATGCCTATTGTTGCAGATCTTAATCAGAATAATAATCAGAGGCTACTCAAATTTAACTTTTAGCTTTCTGCAGTTAAAGTGACAACCCCCAACGTCGATCCCTTTCCAGAATTTGTCCTCTCATCATTGTGAATGCTACTTTGCTTCAGTCTTTTTCCTCTTGCAGTTATTGGATCTTCTGAGCCATTTGGTTTGATTCATTTAAGTAACTCCAACCTATTTTCCTGCTCCACATACTTGGCTAACAATTTGTCAGTTAGTCACAAAGTTCTCATGGGGGGAAGGAAGGGGGAGGTTTGATATTGTTTAATCCATCAAACTCCAATTAAAATTTGACAGAAGGTGGTATATACAGTCTCTCTCTCTTTATTCAGAAATGCCCCAAAACAATTAAATAATCACATCAAAAGAAACTCTGTCTTTAGTCATTTATTTGATTGACAAATATATTGTGTGAGAAAGAAATAAAGAAGAAATAAAGAGAAATAAAGAAATAAAGAAGAAATAAAGAGCTGAAAGGATTTCACCTTTTCTACGTAATGACACTTGTTCTCTGAGCTAATGCTGTCATTTTTATATCAACAGGATGGATGCAAATATTTTCAGGCTGATGAATTAAAATGCATTTCCTCCTACATTAACAGACTAGAAAGTTAAGCATGATGTAAAATGTTCTACATATTGGACCTCNCTGGATCATACTCTTTAACAGGACATGAGAAAACTTATAGCTAGGCAAGAGGGGCTGACCTTTGACCCTGCAGCTGGTGATGCCTGCCTCAGGATACATCAGGAAAACCTTCTGAAGGAAAAAACAACAGATTCACTGCCACATGGTCCTCTTTAAAAGGACGCATCACCTCGACAAGATCGCAACTCTGCAGAACTTCTCCCATCTCCGGTACAACAGGAGTTGTAAACTTTTAATTTTGCTTCATCTTTAAACCAGCATTATTCTGAAATATGTCCGGTTTTCCAGGCAAGCAGGTTCATTTTGACGGGTCTACAACTTTCAATTCTCAGGATCTCTTTTTGTTTTTTGACCGTAAGTAAAGAAAAATACTAAAAATATCTTTTTCAATTTATATATATGTATAGATATGCATCATGTTTAATAATAATGTTTGTTTAGGTGCATATTCTGAGGAGGCAGATCATTTCTCAGAATCAGAGATTATAAGTGGTAAGTCTGTTCTCTGTAACCCTAATTCTAAAATAATTTAACCCTATAAAATGAAAAACTTAAATATATGCCTATTGTTGCAGATCTTAATCAGAATAATAATCAGAGGTGACTCAAATTTAACTTTTAGCTTTCTGCAGTTAAAGTGAGAGACAACCCCTAACATCGATCCCTTTCCAGAATTTGTCCTCTCCTCACTGTGAATGCTACTTTGCTTAAGTCTTTTTCCTCTTGCAGTAATTGGATCTTCTGAGCCATTTGGTTTGATTAATTTAAGTAACTACAACCTATTTTCCTGCTCCACATACTTGGCTAACAATTTGTCAGTTAGCTTCCCAGTCTGAACTTCTGGACAATGTCTCGATTCAGTCAAATCTTCTGTCCTGTATCTCCTGTGCTCTGATATTCTACTACATCCACTCTGTGAAAGCTTTGCATGCTTTGAATGCAGCATCAGGTTTCTCTTACTTTAACCCGCCCAACTTGCACCTGATTGGCTTGTTAGCCTTTCGATTCCCTCCCAGTGAGGCGGCGCTTCACAACGCAAACTGTTTGTCAAACTGTTGATGTCCCTCAGAAGATGAGAAGACATGGTGACTGAGTTTTAGACACTAGTAGCCAGCAGCTCATGCAGCTTTTTACTAGGTGACAGACCCAAAAGTATAGACCTGTAAACCATGAATAAATACTACAACTCCATAATTATTCCGTCCAGCAGTTATAGAAGTTTAGTAGTGAAGCAATTCAGGGATTGTGGTTCCTTAATGTCAGTGTTTCTGCTGCTGGAATGAGGCAGTAAGAAGACAAGGAACAGTGTTAGAAGAGGATTTGGAAAGAAAATAGTTGATAGTTGTATTTACTGGGCTTTGACTAGTAATCAGGACCGAAGGAGACCTGTAAAACTGTTGGGTCCATATGATCAAAAGGAGAGAACCAGTCATCTGCTCCAACAATTTATCACTCTGTAGGAAATATGTTTGGACACCAGGAGCAGGAACATCACAACATCCTGATGTCAGACATTTTTCATCCTTATATCAGTGATTTTAAACTATGTTTAATGTCTGATACCATACGGCAGGCTGCAAAGTTGTGCATGAATGTAAAAGTCATTTATTTTCTTCACTGATAGAAAAGTGTAACGTGTTTATTATGAGTAGGATTAACTGAGCTGAAGGAAAACAAAGAAAAAGGAGAAATATTCATTGATATAGAACCGAATCAGCAAATATGAACTTAGGAAACTATTGAAACCTTCAAGAATCTTATGTTGTGTAAGATATTTAAGAAAATAATAGTGAAACCGCACTCATGAGTTACTTTATTTGGCTGTTATCTCTAAAATATGTTACTTTTTATGTTGAACACCAGACATCTCACATCTTTCTCCCAGTTTTTCACTTAGTTCCTCGACTGCAGTGGATTTTATAGTCAGTGTTAAAAGCAGCACAGAGTCTGAAGCCATGGAGGAAATTTACGTCGACATGGAAGCTGTTGGACAAACTGCATCTAACCACACAGGTAAGAATAAAGTTACAGATAAATCTAGTATGTATTTAATTGGATTTTGCTAAGGTTCAGGTTTTCGTTAAGGTTTGAACGGCTCCAAAGAGAGGCTCTGCCTCTGTGTGGCTTTGGGAATCCTGAATGTTTTACTTTTGGCTGAACTCATCGCCATCAGTGTGACAGTGAGTCTTCTTCAAGATGAGTAAATTTTAATACAGTAAATTTTATGTTTCTGTGATAAAAATGTCATCGGCTCTTCTGAAATCAAACTGACCAAATAACAAGGGTTTGAAAAGTATAAAGCTTGGTGTCTCAAAGTGTTGCAGAGGTGAATCTGTGTTACATGAGTTTGATTCATTTTGAGCAATGGATGCATTTGCAGCCATTTAGGTTAGCATGTCTTTAATATCTCCTCTTTTTCCACTATTTGCCCAACAAGTTATTGTTCATTGTTGCCTCAGTTTAAGTTCTACAGCCATAACCAAAATCATAAAACTATTTTATTAGTCTTAAGTGAAAATTCGATGCGACTTTTATTTTTGCAAACATGCTTGTTGATTTTTTTTCCAGCTCATGACATGACAGCAGATTTTTCTGACATTAGTAACTTTCTGACTGAGCAGAACAGCGACAGAAAGTTTCCCTCCACGAACGCTAACGTCACTGAAACGACTCCACGAGATGAAGAGACTTTAAGGTTTGTCAAAACTTTGAAAAAATTTGGATCTCATTAAAATGTCTAAAACCTTTTCCCCTCTGAATTGTAGAGTATAACTAATAACTTTCCTTTTGTGGCTAAATGATTATAATGTAAATGAACAACTTTTATTGTAATTTATTAAGTACTGTATAATTTGTGTGCTCTAAAAACAACAATGTAAAAGAAACAAAACTTTGTTTTTTTTTCTTACAGAACGGACAAACATCAGTTGTTCCTGTTAATCTGCAGAAGAAGAAAGGAGCAAATCCAGGAGAGATTTATGATTAGGATTTGTGTTCAGTGTGATATTATTTACCAACAATCATGTAGCTTATTACCATGGTGTTACATAAAACCTAAAGATAAAATCTACACTTGTTGTGGCTTATAAAGCAACAATTT
This sequence comes from Poecilia formosa, assembly GCF_000485575.1. Classification (NCBI taxonomy): domain Eukaryota; kingdom Metazoa; phylum Chordata; class Actinopteri; order Cyprinodontiformes; family Poeciliidae; genus Poecilia; species Poecilia formosa. The sequence continues at coordinate 265,830 of NW_006800457.1, read as the reverse complement.
TACCGGTTGTACTCCATGTTTTTCTTTCATGTTAAAACTCTGACATGATAAACAAACGTTGGAGGATCGGTTCAGCATGAGGCGTTCTGATTGTCTCTTAATGTGACTTTTACTAGGAGACTTTATGGAACTCCATTGGTGCCCAGTCATAAAGAAACAGGGAAAGAAGGCAGCAAACGTACATGTTGGTTCCACAGGGTCCCCCTGAAAATATGGATAAAATCAGTCATTACAGGCTAAAAGTAATTTGAAGAGGGGGGAAGCATATAAACAAGTCAAGTCAATGACATGATGCAATCTGCATTTTTAACTCGGATAACTTAATTATTGTTTTACTGACTTAATACATTTAAATTGCTGGACTGTTTGATAAGTAGAATGGAAATGACGTTTTTGTAAATTGTCTTGAGATTACCTATTGTAAATTAGTGTTTTGTAAATCAACTGAATTGTATAAAGAACTGTTACAATTTGCCCAACGGACTAAACAAAAGAGGGTTTTAAAAGTCTTGTATCTAAACATCTTATGGGGACTCATCCAAAATATTATTCAATGCAAAATTTATTTTACTTTCTGCTTACAGCAGCAGCATGTATTTACTACACAGATTAAAGATACATGGTGTCATTACTTGACATAGTTGTTCTGTTCAAAACCTTTCGGTTTGCTTGAGTAGAAATGCAGTAATGTCTGTGTATGTTAAACCTTTACCACCCAAAATCCTCTCCACTTTCAAATAGTTCATTTCTTATTTTATTCTAGTTGTTGCAGACTCAACTTAAAGAGATTAACTTATATAGCATCTTTTTTTCTTTTTTAAATCCAAAAGTTCCTGCCACTTGTTTAAGATGAGAACAAACAACAAGTTGTTGAGAATTACGTGACGTTCACTTGAACTCTTTAAGCAGGATGTTTTATTTTACAGTGAGGAAGGATTAGCAGACGGCTGGAAGCATCTGACCCGCTTCAAACTCAGTACCTGTTTTATGGAGTTATGTTTTATTCTTTAGGTAAAGTGTAGCAATAGCAAACTTAGTCAATGTTATTATAAGTTGGGCCAGGTGTCAGAAGATGTGAGAAAGTCTCTGTGAGAAGGGAGTACTTGAGAAAAAAAAGCAAAAGATTCACTGACTGAATTGTTGGTTGATAGCCAGCATATATTTGAATTTCTGCAACAAACATTGAATGAAAAGAAAAAAACTATATAAAACTTGAATGATAATTCAGTTTGATAAATATTTACACAGAGCATCATTCAATAAATCGATAGCAATCCAAGTCCTCACATCAAAACATCAAATCTAAATAAATAGAAATCGTACTAAATATTTTAAGACTGATGGTTCACATTGATCATTTATAACTTTTAGGGTTAGAAAGTAAGTTTTAGTATTTTTCTTTACTTACGGTCAAAAAACAAAAAGAGATCCTGAGAATTGAAAGTTGTAGACCCGTCAAAATGAACCTGCTTGCCTGGAAAACCGGACATATTTCAGAATAATGCTGGTTTAAAGATGAAGCAAAATTAAAAGTTTACAACTCCTGTTGTACCGGAGATGGGAGAAGTTCTGCAGAGTTGCGATCTTGTCGAGGTGATGCGTCCTTTTAAAGAGGACCATGTGGCAGTGAATCTGTTGTTTTTTCCTTCAGAAGGTTTTCCTGATGTATCCTGAGGCAGGCATCACCAGCTGCAGGGTCAAAGGTCAGCCCCTCTTGCCTAGCTATAAGTTTTCTCATGTCCTGTTAAAGAGTATGATCCAGCCCTTACTGTAGTCCAACACCAAATAACGCAGCGTAAGCTATTGTCTGAAGGATTGTCAGACGTATCCTGCGGGTTTTTCTTTGGGGGGTCAGGGGTCACTCTGCTGAACGCTGCGCATCAAGAAGACAATCTGTCTAAAACCTGAGGTAGTTACAACATTCCTAATCTAATTCAACATTGTTTAGAATATAGTATATTTATTTATTCACTATTCACTTACAAGTAAATTATTCCATTTATATTGGCTAATTCAAAGAGTTCAGGAGGAGTTAATGGTGAGCAGATGGTCACAGAGGGAGGTCAGGAGGTCACAAAGTTCCCATGGGGGGAGGGAAAGGGGAGGTTTGATATTGTTTAATCCATCAAACTCCGATTAAAATTTGACAGAAGGTGGTATATATAGTCTCTCTCTCTTTATTCAGAAATGCCCCAAAACAATTAAATAATCACATCAAAAGTTAGAAACTCTCTCTTTAGAAATTTATTTGATTGACAAATATATTAATGTGTGTGAGAAAATGTGTCAATGACAGGAATTAACTTAAAATACTTTGTAGAACGGCACTTTATAAAGTTCGGTCCATTTACCTGTATTAGCTTACCGGCACATATTCCACATTCAATATGGCGGACGCTGTGACGTATCACAGAAACGGGCCGGCCCGCTTTATGAGGGGTCTACGTATTCATGTCTATGTAGCCAACAATAGCATTTCAATGCTAACATGTAGCAGCTAATGCTAGCGTCAGTGTCCACTTTTTGAAAGAGCCTGAAGGATTGATCAGAACTAACTTCAACCCAACCCAGAAAATGTTCACAGCAGGCCAGGAAAAATTAAAAGACACAGCTAAATAAACTGTAAAAAAAAAAAGACAATATATATATATTTATTTATTTTTAGTTTTATGAATCTATTCATTGGCCTTTACATTAATGTCTTGACTGACCTGAAGAATGTTTTAAAAATAATAAATATTTGTTGTTGCGCTCATTTGTCCATTTATTCAGTAATTTAGCAGCATAAATGGTTTTGTCAAAATTGTTGCTTATTTAGTCAATAAATGGTTTACAAAGCAATACTTCACCGTAAACATTTGAACCACTAATTCAGTCTGTTCACGAGGAAAACCAGCCGCTGGAGTCGGATTATTCACTGCTGGTGGATCAGAACTCGGGCCCAGTTCGGATCGGCTAGACAGGTTCAGGTCCAGTTCGGTAAAGTTAGAGACCGACCGGATTTTTAGTAGCAGTCCAGAATCACACTTACCTTCTTCCACTTGGAAGGACAACAGGAGGATCCCCAGTCCTGGTGCTTGTCTTGGTTCTGGTCCTGGCCCTCCATCGCAGCCCCAAATTGCTCCAGATTCTGGTTCTGTATCGCTCACGCCACCGGACCGGAGTCACCGATTACGTCATAGACATAATATAAGGATAGACCCT
>NW_006800457.1:254173-258083 GCF_000485575.1 Poecilia formosa | reverse complement strand
TTTTTTCCAATATAAGACATACCCCGAAAGTAAGACATAGTGGGACTTTTGGGGATAAAAAGAAAGTAAGAGACTGTCTTACTTTCGGGGAAACACGGTAGGATTATTAAAAAATAATCCAGGTGATTCTTAAAACTAGGTTCGTTTGCTGGAGGAGGTGGCAAATTTGTAAAACATAGACACAACTAGATGGTGCAAAATTGGTGAATTGTATTAATATTTACAATACAAGTTAGTCCACAATTTAAAGTCCAGAAGGGTTCCTTAAACCAAGGAAGTCAACAAGTCTTTGTTGATGAAAAGAAAAAAATAATAATCCAGTTCCATCAGTGAAGATTGTTGGGCTGAATCTCCAACCAATTCAGAAGAGTTTCCTCAGATGATAGAAGGTGTTGCATTTCCTAATCCGCTAAACGGTCAGCTCGCCAGTCTGGTCAGCAGGATGCCAGACAATCCTTGGTTCATCCTTGACCCTGCGGCCACCCCTTGAGCGGGTATCTGTAACACACACCTGGCCTGTGTAAACAGGCCTAAATAATCAATTTACATACATGTGTTTTCTTATAATTACATAAGTTTACATAATAATTAAATGCAACTTATGCAAATTCAATTTCTTTGTTTTTTTGTTTTATACCGGTAAGTATTTCAATTTGAATGTGCTTTATTTCGGTGTAAAACCACTCAGCAGGCTGGGGAGGCTAGTGCTAGCATGCTAGCTCCCGAACAAAACACTTACCAGTTCCCTCTTGACCAACCGTGATCGCTACAACGTTTGGTCGAATGATCCCACGTCTGCAAGTTAACAGAGGCACACGATTGAAGGATGTGCAATAGACATTTGAAAACCGCTTTGGAACAGACCAGAAGCCTACCTGCACATCAGAGTCCAACAGCGCCTCCTACCTGCACATCAGAGTCCAACAGCGCCTCCTACCTGCACATCAGAGTCCAACAGCGCCTCCTACCTGCACATCAGAGTCCAACAGCGCCCCCTACCTGCACATCAAAGTCCAACAGCGCCCCCTACCTGGGGTGCCGATTAGCAGCCATATAAGCGGTAGCTGTCAATTTAGGACGCTGACGTGCAGCTGTCACATGACTAAAACCGCGCGAGAACAATGTTGTACTCGCGCGGTTTGTATTAAATAAATTAAGGAAAGGAGGATTTTTTAATTAAATCTTTAAATAAAATAAATAACTAAATTTAACAAAATGGAAAATAAAATAAAACTGAATATAATATGGAAGAATTATCCTGGTTACATAATGTTACCTTAACACTGCAAACCCAGTATCCAGAGGCTTTTATCATCATCTCTGGTGATTTTAATCATGTCAGTTTAGACAGTACCCTCACTACTTTTTACCAGGTTATAGACTGTCCTACAAGGAGAAATAGAACAATTGATCTGTTGTATGTAAACACCAAGGATGCCTACTCAGCTACTACTCTTCCTCCTCTTGGTAAATCGGACCATAACCTTGTACATCTGCAACCTACATATACCCCGCTAGTGAAAAAACAAAAAGCCAAAATGGTGCAAGTCAGGAAGTGGTCCGATGAGGCAGAGGACGCTCTTAAAGACTGTCTTGGATCACTGACTGGAGTGTTGTAGTGGGGTCTCATGGGGAGGATATTGAGGGGGCTGTGGAGTGTATGACAGACTATTTGAACTTTTGCATCGACATTACCCCCTTCTGCCGTTACTTCCTGCTCACCTTCACTATTTGCTCTCACCACTCATCCTCCTTTTACCGCTGACCAGGTACGGACTGAGCTAAGACGACTCCATCCTAGTAAGGCTGCAGGACCAGATCGGGTGTGTCCGAGGGTTCTAAAGGCCTGTTCTGTGGAGTTAGGAGAACCTCTACAGCATGTCTTTAACCTGAGTCTGCGACTGGGTGTGGTCCCCACACTATGGAAAACATCTTGCATAGTTCCTGTTCCAAAAAAGGGTCGCCCAAGCGAGCCAAATGATTATAGGCCAGTTGCTCTGACGTCTTACGTCATGAAAACATTGGAGCGGCTGGTCTTGAACATGATGCAACCCCAGGTGCAGAGCGTTAAGGACCCTCTTCAGTTCACCTACCGAGAGAGGGTGGGTGTTGAGGATGGTGTACTTTATTTGCTTCATCGTTCCCTCTCCTACTTGGATGGAGGGAGCTGTTTCCTGAGGATGCTCTTTTTTGACTTCTCCAGCGCCTTGAATACCATCCAGCCCCATCTACTACAGGAGAAATTGAACAGCATGGCTGTGGACCCCCATTTGGTGCGCTGGATAATGGATTACTTGACCAACACACCACAGTTCGTCAAGAAAGGCACGGTTCTTTCGCTCCTCCTCTTCACCCTCTACACCTCTGACTTTAAATACAACTCAGCTACATGCCACATGCAAAATTTTTTGGATGATACTGCTATTGTGGGGTGTATAAAGGAGGGTAGAGAGGGGGAGTACAGGAGCCTGGTGAAGGACTTCGGAGCATGGGGCCACAGGAATAAACTCCAACTGAACATCTCTAAAACAAGAGATGGTCCTTGATTTTCGTAGGGTGCCCCTCTTGCCTCAGCCTACCATTATTGATGGCATTGAGGTAGAGGTGGTCAGAACATATAAATACTTGGGCCTACAACTGGACAATAAGTTGAACTGGTTTTCCAATATAGACAATGTGTACAAGAAAGCACAGAGTAGAATGTACTTCTTGAGGAGACTGGCCTCCTTCAATGTGTGCTCTAAGCTCCTGTACATGTTTTATAAGTCCATTGTGTCTACTGTTATATTTAATACAATTATTTGTTGGGGGGCAGTGCAAAGAAGAGGGACATACAGAGATTGAATCGCCTCATCTGCAGAGCTGGCTCTGTGGTCGGTGTGAGCCTGGAGTCTGTGGAGACAGTGGTGGGACAGAGGACACTGTCTAAACTCAGTTTAGTCCTGGAGAACACAAGACATCCCCTCCATACTGTCCTCTCCAACCAGAGCAGCTCCCCCAGTGACACTGGGATGTTCAACTGAGAGGATTAAAAACTCCTTTGTCCCACCGGCCATCAGGCTTCACAATGCTGTGATTTCTGGGAGGGATAAGGGAGGGAGACGGAGTAATTAGCATTTTAATGTATTTATTGTATTTAAGTTCTTTTACTGCACTGCCCCCCCAACACACTTTTAATGTGTGTGGGTGTGAATTAATGTGTGAGCAACAGACAATCTTAATTTCCCTATGGGATTAATAAAGATTTTTACCTTTACCTTACCTTAATCATGTTTCAAATGAAGCATTACATGTTGAGAACAGTGGGTTGTGATTCCTTTCTGTACATTTTCTTGCTTGTCTGTAAATATTACTGACTGTGCATAATGTGTTGACACAAAACTATCTACAAGTCTCTACTAGGAGTTGTACAGTCCACCCCCCCGATGGGTATTTTTCTTGTACCTACATAAAAGAACCACAGACAACGTATATGAATTTTATGACAAAGCTTTTGCAAAAGGAGAAGTCTCTGGTAGCAGCTCCTCCAAGCCGTTCACAGAGCATTCTGCTCTCCTTACGCGTAAGCCCCTGTTTTATTGTCAAAGAAAAACAGCCAAGGGTATGAGGGGCCGTTTAGGACAAAATTTACGTTTTGTCTCTCACACACTACCAAAAACTCTCGCACACTCCAAAAAAATAGCCACGCACACTCAAAAAAATTACGTTTTGTCTCTCACACACTACCATTAACTTGCTCGCTCACACACACTACTATCAGCTCGCTCACATACACTGTACTAACAGCTCGCAGATTCACAAACGTTAACTTGCTCGCTCACACACACTACTATCAGCTCGCTCACATACACTGTACTAACAGCTCGCACATTTACAAACGTTAACTTTCTCGCTCACACACTACCAGCTC
>NW_006800457.1:235700-237416 GCF_000485575.1 Poecilia formosa | reverse complement strand
TGATCCTGTGTCCAGACAGAGGGATAATCAGCAGCCCAGCATCATGACCTGTTTGTTCTGAAGATCCTGCAGCTTCATCTTCCCAACATGGCTCCTCCTCATCCTGACAGGAGGAACCTCAGAGCTCTGTTAGGTTAAAGCTCATCTTCTGAAGTTGGGATGTTTTTCCTCCAACAGGTTCCAGAGGAATCACCTCAAACCTGATGATGGACTGGATTTTATTTTATTTGTGAATGTTAGAGCCTCATTTTCAACAGTGGAGCTATAAAGGTTGAAAAAGGTTATTATTAAATCTCATCAACATCAACCATCAAACAACCATCCAATCAAACCGTTCAAACTGTGTCATTGAATCAATGTTGTTTTGTGATGAAACCTAATGAATGAAATGCTGATGTCTGATCAATGTTGAATCAATGTCAGCTGTTTTGCCGCATCCCTTCCCCTCCTCTCCTCCTCATCAGCCATCAAGAACAGCAGAAGGTTGTTAATCATCCACAGATTCAATCCAGGTGAGGCAGAAGAGAAATACTGAACTAAACCTGCTAATGACTGATTCAGTCTGTTGATCCTTGGATTGGTTAAACTGAACTGGACTATTGTTACTTGTGTGGGATCTTTATCAGCATATAGACACTTTTTAAGGAATTTAATCAACTTATTTGGAAATATTTGTAGTTGATGGAAGATTGAACCAGCTATTTGATGGAAGTTTATTCTGTATAAATTATAAATAATTTTTCCAACTACACTATAAATCACCTTTTGTTATATTTATTTATCTCTGGTGTGTTAAATCTACCCTGATCCTCCCTGAGTTTTATCGTTAGGTTTTCTGATAAACAGCCTTTATTTTAAATTGATTTAATATCAATATCATGAATCCTACACTATACTGCAGCTTGATGGGTAAATGCAGTTGTATACGTAAAGATTAAGATAAATATTAATTTAACAGTGAGTGTACATGGGGAACTATATGGTTTGTATTTGTTCTCAGACCTGTAACCAGTTCACTGTTTAATCTTTCAATTAAACTTTTCAAATGTTTATCATCTTTCTAACCGGCACCTTCCTCACTTTTATTTTTGTGTTTTTCAGCCGTTGCTCTGCAGTTTGACCCAAAGCCGACTGACTGCAGTGAAACTGTCATTAAGTGGCTTCATTATGTGCCAGAACGAGAGGAAGACATGGCAAGGAATCAAAGTGACGCCAACCAGAGTCAAACTGGGGTTACGGCAACTTGTCCTGTTTCCCTGGTTCATACAGTACAAAGCTGAACCTCATGGACTCTGTTCTTCTATGGACAACAGACTGTTGTTCTGTCAGTCAGAAAGGAGTCAAATATGTTTGAAGATCTGTCCCTCTTTTCTTGAATAAAATGTTATATCAAACCCATGTTGTCATTTTTAACATTTTGCACACAGTTTACCCATCATCTGGCAATAAAACTGTGTTTAACACCAGTGAAGAAACTTTTAGTGGCATGTTATGATGTAGACCATCAGACCTAAAAATGTACATAAATCCTTAGCTTTCATTCAATATAAAATCAACCCAAATCCACATTCAGATGATGGTTGAATCAACGTTGATATAATGTCAGTTATGGTTGAAACCTTAACGTTGATTCAACATTGTTCCAATCACATATTTTTTTAAACTGTCATTATGTTGTGACAGTATGGTATGAGACGTAATCTGTGAAAAATCTAT
>NW_006800457.1:231793-234855 GCF_000485575.1 Poecilia formosa | reverse complement strand
GTCACTAAAAGGTTGCATTGGGCCTTGTTTATATTTTTAATAGTGTAATTCTGTAAAGACAAAATATGTCCTAAATCAAACATTTAGATAATTTCTGGCTTTAGAAACCCAAAGAGGAAGTGATGAAAACAACCCGAACAAACTCGGGAGATGAGAACCAGAAATCATGGGGTTAAATATTAATGGTTTGTTTGCTGTTTCAAATATAGATTATAGATTTACAATGCTCCCTGAAAGCATTATTTTGTAAATAAATCTCAAGTCCACCTGTCATGATATGACGGAAGACATGAGAGGTAATCGTAACTGTGCTTCTTTATTTAGCTACAGCATAAGATAACATGAACTGCTTCCTATTCAAACTCCTTTTTCTCTGTATAGTTTCCTGGTGCTCCCCCAGTGGCCATGAAACCAAACTACTGTTACTCCAGATATACAATAGAAACTAATCTCACATCTCCCTTCTTTTAAAGTTAACCATTGCAAGATCCCAAACATCTGTAAGTTAGTTCAGTTTCTTAAATGGTACATTCTCTAATATACAATTAATTACTCCATGTAACTTCCTCTTTAGCTGTCGCATCTCTTTCAACAAATGTCATGATGTGGGGTTTGAAGAGCTGAGGATGGAACGCAGCAGAACACTGGTTATGGTGAAATAATGGTTTTTAATCTATGCCATTGCAGCACAGGTGAGCAACGGCAAAGCTCTAACACTGGTAGCATCTGATGACAACTGACATAAGACAAAAGACATGACCTTCGACAATTGACAAGAACCCGACGAGGAAACAGACACAGGTGGGATTAAATACACAAGAGGGTAATCAAGGAAACAGGACACCGCTGGGATGGCTCAAGACTAAACGACACAGGAACTAAACTGACTAGGAAACAAACACAGAAATCTAAATCCTTTCAACAAAGGTTCCTTTCAAACTTAAACCCTGGATGTTTTCAGAGCAACTTTCTCACAACATTTTATTAGTTATATATCGCAGTCTTATCAAATTCCATGTTGAACAATGCAGGACATCACAGGGGTAGACTGCCTCAGCCATGATAGGGATTACTATGCCTTTTTGCACCTTATCAGTCTCTGAATCTCAGAGGGAGTTTTATTTCATGACCCCTTGAAGTTGTTCTCACAGGAGTAGATGGTAGGAAGGAATGTTTTTTCCAGGACAGGAACAGTGATGCGGATCTGTCGGACAGTCATAAGTTGCGCTGGACCGGCACCTGTTGCTGCTACTGGTGTGGAGCGGTAACTCATAAGGGGTGAGGCTGTTTAAGGATGTACTTGGCAGTCTGAACAGCCCTTTCTGCAGCTCCATTAGATTGTGGGTGATGGGGGCTGGAGGTTATGAGTGAACCTGTAGCTCTGCTTGAACTCTTGGAACTCTGTCTATGTAAACTGTGTCCAGTTGTCGCTGATGAGTTCCAACAGGATGCCCCATCTCACAAACGTGTTTGAGCTTGTTGATGACCAGAGTGCTGGAAGCGGTGGTGAGGGAAGCGATTTCAATGTCCCTGGAAAAATAATTAACAGCAACGAGATACGTCTTACCCTCAAGCATAAACAGGTCAACAGCAATTCTCTGCCATGGGCCACTGGGCAGAGAAGTTGTCATCAGTGGTTCATGTCTCTGTGTAGGTTTGTGCTCTCTGCAGACTTCATTTTGCTTATGATCTGCGCACTAATCTTTGGCCACCGCACAACTTAGCTTGCTCCTGACCCTTGGTGAGGCCCTGGTGGCCTTCGTGTAGTTGGTCTAAAACACCAGCTCAGAGTGCTGTTGGAACTAGGATGCGGTCATGATAGAAGACCAGCCCGTCCAACTCTGATAGGTGACTTCTGGCTGCATAGATCTGTGCAGTAGTGAGCTCTCTGCCATATTGTGAGGGCACTCCTTTTCTGACAAACAAGATTACTTTTGGAAATTCAGCATCACTTCGTGTAGTCTGGCAGAGTTGCTCCAGCTTTGGTGACCTGATTGGTTTGGTAGCCACCATAGTGTTGACATATGCCTTTACTTGTGTTTCAGTTTCCGGAACATAACTGTCTTTCAACGGATGTCTGGAGAATATGTCGGCGACTACGAGCCACTTACTGGGAACATGTTCAACGGTGACATTGAACCTCATAAGACGCATAAGTAACCTCTGGCATCTTAGTGGCGTTTTGTCAAAATCGTAAGAGCTGATCATTGGCACCAGTGGCTTATGATCGGTTTGTAACCAGACATGGGCCATGTCTGGTTCGCAGGCCCAGACCGACGCCAGACACTCCTTTTCAATCTGTGAATATCTCTTCTCAGCATCGGTAAGTGTGCACGAGCAAAAGGCAACAGGACGCAGCTCCCCCTCATGGTCTTGTAACAGAGCAGCACCGAGGCCGTAACTGCTGGCATCGGCGCTGACCAATGTTGGCTTGTTGGTGTCGTAGCAGCAAAGGGCTGGCGCAGCTATGAGCATTGCTTTGGCCTTGTTGAACGCTCTCTCCTGGGGTTCATCCCAAACCCATGCAGTCTCTTTCTTGAGCAGATTAGTCAGTGGATACAGCACTGTGGATAGACCAGGCAGGAATTTCCCGACATAGTTCACTAGCCCAAGCACCTGTCTCAGCTGCTCCACATTTGATGGACGATGCTATTGCATCTTAGCAATAACATCCACCTTACTCTCATCAGGCTTTACACCATCAGCACTAATGATGTCTCTGAAAAACTGAAGTTCAATTTTCCCAAAGTGACATTTGGCCCTGTTCAACTTAAGACCGGACGCCTTGATCGTCCGCAATACTGCATCGAGTCAGCGGTCATGTTGCTCCTTAGTAGATCCGTAAACCAGAATATCGTCCATCACAACAGTTTCTTCCAGGTTGTCCTTGCCGTATTTCTGTGCTTGTTTCTGTCTTGATTTCTCATAGCTCCTCTTTGTGCTGCTAAACTGTTTCTGTCTCCCCTCAGTCAAACGGCTCTCTCTTTAGGCGTTTAAGTCCTTAATTCTGACGCCATGTCATGATATGAGGGAAGATACGAGAGGTCGGACGCTGTTGCGTA
>NW_006800457.1:224057-229972 GCF_000485575.1 Poecilia formosa | reverse complement strand
TCAATCAATCAATCAATCAAATTTTATTTGTATAGCACATTTCAGTAGCAAGGAAATGACAAGGACCTGACAGAGAACAAGAGACACAGGTGGGTATACATACCCAGGAGACAGTTGGGAACAATCAGGGACCGACGAGACAACACAGAAACTAAATTGACACACAGAAAACCAAATCCCCACAGAATCGTTGATTCAACATGTGAGTCACCAACTGCTTTCAATTTCGTTTCAATGTCAGGCCCAACTTAGATTCAATGTTTCTGCCTAATGTTGTTTCACTCAGATTTTGCTATCTGGGGTTACTGTTCTTTATTGATCTTAAGCCAGCAGGTGGCACTGTTAGGTTCTGAATTTCCCAGCTGGAGGAAATATGAAAACAATCGTGTGTTTTCATCCAGAGCCGCAGAGGAAGAACTTCAGCTGATCTGGTAAAAAGCCCGACCCGCAGCACCGCTAATCCAGATTAGAGAGCGAGACGCTGAGCTGAGTACAGAAAGGACAGGCAGGAGGACACTGGACATTCAGGATCCTGCTGCAGGAACTGTGATGTCGTGATGGACGGCAGAGGACGCAGAGGAACCGATGGGTCAGTGAAAAGCTCGTCCATCAAACGCAGCGTGTCTTCTGGATCCCAGAGGGTAAGACGGTGCTGAGAGACCAGAAGATGCAGGGATGGAACAGTCTCTGCTTTTTCTGGAGACAGTTTGGACCAGACGTCCTCTGGTCCAATCAGAGTGGTTCAGACTGGACCGGAATCGGGTTGGGGTCTGATTGGACCGGATTTGTTGTCATGGCTGTAGTTACTATGGTGATGACAGAGTGTTGTTGACCTGACAGCAGAACTCCAGCACTGGTTCTGTCTGACCCTTTCCATCTCTGCATCTCCTTGGAGTTCTGGTCCAACTCTCTTTCCCACGGTTCTCCAGTTACATTAGGTCTGCTCAGAACTCTAAGCATCCCACTGCATTCCAGCCAGGATGAGTCCAGACTTTGACTGGACTTCAGTTCAGACATGGACTCAGACCGGCCCTTTGAGAAATGTCAAGGTGCTTCCGATTAGCCAACAAACTGGGACTGACGCGTCTCAGAAATCATCTAGGCTTGTTGTCTCCTCATTCAGTTTCCCTTCACATTATTGGACCTTCACTGGAGTTCTGCTGAAATTCTCTCAAGTTCTCCTGAGGTTCTTTATGTGCAACTGGGTTGTTTAGTCCAGTTGGAGCAAACTGGTTTATTGAACCTGGTCCTCCTCTTCCTCAGCAGGATGCAGCTTCATCAGCAGCTTCCTTGGCTGAGGAGCGTCTCCACGTCTGCTGGTTCAGTCAGAGCTGAAAATGTTCGAACGAAACGGGTCACAAAATGAGTCAAGAGTCCAGCTCCAACCAGGACGAAAACGAGAAAAAGGGCAAATGTTTTTGTTCTCAACAACAATCAGAAGATATAAAAAATTCAATCAATTAGTTTTTTCCTTTATTATGCAGTTGTTGAGTCACTCCACTACCATGTGATGATGATGATGATGAAGATGATGGTTTCTGTGCAGCTTCATCATTCACGTGAAACAGACAATCACACTGCAGCTCATGTTCCACTCAGACAGTAATCCATTAATTTAACAAAGTGGAGATTCAGGAAGACGCGCACACACACAGTCGTGTTTTCATCACTTGTGGGGACTTCACATTGACTTCCATTAATTTCTACACCCTAACCCTAACCTTTAACCTTTACCCTAACCCTGACCATCACAGACCTAACCACTAACCCAACAACAACAATTTCCCTTATGGGGACCAAGAAAATGTCCACAAGGAACAAAATGGTTCCCATAACCCCACATTGTAGACAGAAATAGGTTCCCATAAGGATATAAAAACCTGCTACACACACACACACACACACACACACACACAGTCATTGAGGAGCATGTGGATTTAAAGGGCCAGTGTCTGTGTTTCTTTACTGACTGGAGGAATAGAAAAAAACCTGAAACTCCCAGAAATTAACCAGACCCCATGCAGGAGGAACTCTGGTGTTTCAGCTTTATGTTTCTAATCTTCCTGTTATTTAAGTTTTACAGCAAAACAAAGACCAGCACATCAGTTTTTGTCTTTGTTTTCACTGATTGGCTCTCCAGTAACATTCTGGTTTTAAAAACCAGTAATACTTTGATACGAACTCCCAGGTACCTGAAATCAGTCAGTCGCCTCCTGGCCTAGCAGCCAAATTCTAGGTCAAACTCCAGCCAGATAATTCCTGTTCTTGTTTCATTGAAGAAACATTTCCAAAATACAAAGACCATGTAGAGAAAATGATTCGCATTTCCTGTCACCTTGACAACGGCTTTAACTAGCCAGGCTCCTGATTGGCTGACTGAACTCTGCTGCTGTCAGCCTTCGCTGCCAAACTAGCGGCTGAAACCTAAAGAGGCATTTCAGTCTCTTTAGGTTCCAGTTTGCTTTCAGCCCAAACTGAAAGCAAACTGGGTTGTTTAGTCCAGTTGGAGCGAACTGGACTAAACTGGACTTTCAGTTACAGTTTGCTCCCTGACTGGGACCAGTTTGCTCCAGCAGCTTCATTTTGTCGACTCTGTGGAGGATTTTAAAAACCAACTGAAAACGTTTATCTTCGTCGGTTTTTGTATTTTGATTTTTTTCTGTATTCTTAATGTTTTTTGGATCTTATGTCTGTGCTTCATAAATACACGGTAGTTATTATATCCAGCCTTGGTGAGTCTGGAGCATTTCAAGCAGCAACACCTTAAACTCTGCTTGGTGTTTCCTGCTGCAGGTTCACAGAGCGTGGATCGAGAGAACCTTCCAGAAGAGAGAATGCATCCAGATCATTCCCAGCAAAGATGCAAGCAGGTGAAAAATGCACAGATCTCTGTTATATTGTTGTTGTGTTGATGAAGAGAAGCTCAGATGCTCTGAGCAAGGCAGTCAGCTGACCAGGTCACATGGTGCTGATCTCTGAATTTCAGTCATGTGACTCTGAAGAAATCAGTCCTGGACAAAGTAGAGCAGCTTCTCATATTCAGAGATTTCCTGAAGGTGGAGCAAAGCAGGGAAGCTAAAACCAGAACATCTGCTCCACCTCCAGCTGCTGTGGCTCTGAGTCAAACCAACCTGTTCCCCTCCTGGCCTGTGGGGGCGCTGCACCAAGAACCACTGAAGGAAACGACACAAAAACCTCTGAAGACACTGAGAGCAACTTCCTTCTTCACCAGATGGAAACAAGATGGAGGCGTCAGATTTTAGTGGTTGGAGGATTTCTCTTTAGGCTAAAGACCAGGAGACATTTCTGCTGCTAGCGCTAGGCTAACACGTTAGCTTTGGTTGGATTTACCCAGAATATCCTGTGCTGTAGTCCACTGTTGGCGTTCACATTCAAACCAAAGCAGAGTTCACTTCAACTGAACAAAGACCGAGGTTTGGAGGGCCAGAGGTCAGAGGTCGATTAGCATTCACACCAACCGGACCAGACTTTATAGCAAATGGACTGGAGTCAGGTTGAAGTGGACCAAACAGTGAATGATGCAGCCTAACTGACTTCAGGTTTCAGCCAAAGACTAGTGCCGGGTTTCCTTGATCATCAATGAGGGACTGAAGGTCGAAGACAGTCAGCTCTTCTCTTACAGGCATAATAATCTCTGGATGGAGGTTTTTATCCTGTTTTAGTTGTTTTTTCTTTTAAAATCATCTTTTGTCCTTCATGCAAAAGAAGGACCGTCTTTTGCATGATGGTCCTTCATAAATAAACTTACCTTTAGTGTGAGGTAAAGCGGATTTCTTCTTCCTGCTGTGTAGGTGCAGCTGTGGCCAGCTGGTGACGCAGCACCCCCCCATCCCTGCAGGGGCAGTGGAGGAGACAGGCCAGCTGGTTCAGTTGGACGTCCAGCCTACAGAGAGATGGAGCATCCTGAAACACACCCAGACCTTTTCCACCGACGCTTATGGAGTCCTGGAGTTCCAGGGCGGAGGACACGTCAACAAGGCCATGGTAACACGGAGCAGACCAGGTTACTGGGATGATGGTAGCAGCTCAGACTGACTCTCTCCCCTTCATGCTGTCTCTGTCCTGCAGTACATCAGGGTCTCCTATGACTCCAAGCCAGACTCTCTGCTCCACCTGATGGTGAAGGAGTGGCAGCTGGAGCTGCCTACGCTGCTCATCTCCGTCCATGGAGGGCTGCAGAACTTCGACCTGCCCCCTAAACTAAAGCAGGTCTTTGGGAGGGGGCTGATCAAGGCCGCAGTCACCACCGGAGCCTGGATCTTCACAGGAGGAGTCAGCACAGGTGCAACACTCAGCTCCAGCTGTGCAATAGGCTAATATCCATCATTGTGCCTGTCACAGACACAAATACCCAGGATGAGAACCTGATGAGCTGATTACAGCAGAACCAAACCAAGAGAGAAGTGTGATCATATTAATTCTGATTCTGCAGATCTCCCTCCGTCTTCTGTTGCAGGAGTTATTCGACATGTTGGAGACGCTCTCAAAGATCATTCATCCAAGTCCAGAGGAAAGGTCTGCGCCATCGGCATCGCACCCTGGGGAATTGTCGAAAACAAAGAGGACCTGATTGGGAAAGATGTAAGAAGAGTCTAATTAAATCAGGTGGACAAGTCCAGAGCATCTCTGAGCTTCAGCCTTTGTTTACTCAGTGATGGACTTGTATGGCGATAGTTTGCTCTGATTGGCTGTTAGTAGACAGTCATGAATGAAAATGGCTGCAGCTCCTGTGATTTCGCCTGTTGTGTAGTGGTCTGTTCATTTCTACTGATGAAGGGATTCTCTTCACCCTTAGTTCATTTGGTTCCAGCTTTGTTGGGTTTGTAGAGGACATGAGCTAGTGGCCTTAGGGTACCATGGGAGGAGTAGGAGGTACTGTGCAGCTCCTCCCATGCCCTCGTTAGCTGGGTCCAGATTCCTGACACATTGTGGAGGATGAAGCATGGAGTCTGGCAGGCAGCCCTCTGTCAGGTGTTAATGGACCAGATCTCAAGGTACCTTCAGGGAGAAGACCTGGAGAGCCTTGGGTTTGGTCTTTGGTTGGGATGCTGGCATCTTCAGTATGCACTCTAGGTGCCAACAGCTGTGTTTGAAGTGACTACGATGAGAGTCATGAGCTGGAGTTCAAGAGGAAATGAGGGAAAGATGGAGCAGGAGTTGTGTAGACAGACCAGCTGCTCTGGTCTGTTGAAGAGAAGAAAGGTCGGTTGCTCCATCTGTGTTCGGACCCTTATCCTCGGTCTGGAAAGTTCATTGATCAGTGACAGTGTTTAATTCATTGTTATTGATGATGTTTATGTCACCATGACAACTTCTAATGGAAGCCTGCTGCTGTGTTTTAGGTGACACGGCCCTACCAGACCATGTCCAACCCGCTCAGCAAGCTGTCAGTCCTGAACAGCAGCCACTCTCACTTCATCCTATCCGACAATGGCACCACCGGCAAATATGGAGCCGAGGTCCGTCTCCGCCGGCAGCTGGAGAAACATGTCTCCCTGCAGAAGATCAACACACGTGAGTCATGTGACCCTGCAGCAGCCCCTCCCTGGCCTGCTAAATCTCCTCTACTCATGTGACTGGTCAGGTGACCTAAAGGGTTCCCTTTGTCATCCTATGCCCGGAGCCGTCTGTAAGGCAGGGACAGCAAGGGGAGGCTCAGCTGTCACCCCTTCCTTCATCTCCCACAGAACCAGGCGAACCCAAACGAGAGTCTAACCCTCCAGACAGAGACAGAACAGACCCACCAACATAAAACCAACCAAACAAAACCTTAGGAAGGTTCTAGACCAGTGGTTCTCAACTTTTTTTGAGGTGTCGAACCCACCAGTATCATATGCACATTCACTGAACCCTTCTGTAGTGATAAATAAAATATGATTTGGTAACACTTTATT
>NW_006800457.1:220005-221660 GCF_000485575.1 Poecilia formosa | reverse complement strand
GCTTTTCACAGATCAGTGTGAAAACTGGAACTTCTCCTGATTGTTTCCCACTCAGACAAAGGGCAGATCAGAAGATCTAGCAGGGAATCTGCTGTAACTACAGGTAACATACAGGTCAATAGGGCAGAATAAGTTATTAAACTGAAAACTATAATTAGGCTATTTAAATCAAGGCATGTTAAGTTTTAAAACTAGCTTATTTTAAATTTATTTTCTTAACAATCACCACAGCTGGGCTTTCCACCCTTTAACTCAAGACTTTCTATGCATTCTGTTGTCAGTTCCTGATTCCTGCCCTTTGTCCCCTTATGTGATGCTGGAAACCATTCATCTTTCAGTCCCAGGAGAAACCTCCATTTTAAGCTGCAGACCTGAGAGCCTGCTGCATTCTCAGGCACAATATTACCTCAGGATGTCAACGTAGCTTCCTTTTTCTCCTCAGTGTACTGTTCTACCTCTCTAGGCTGGTGAACGAGAGTGTCAAAGATCAGCTCCTGGTCACCATCCAGAAAACTTTCAACTATAGCCGCAGCCAGGCGCAGCAGATCTTCCAGATGGTGATGGAGTGCATGAAGAAGAAGGCTCTGGTAGGACAGCGAAGCTCTACTTGTNAACACAGGTTAAGAACCACTGTTCTAGAGTCTCTCGATCCAATGACAGGAAATCAGTGAAACTACTCAACCTCCTTTGTGTTATGATCTAATGTCCACAGAACAGGAAGAAAAACTAAAAAGCTGAGGAGTTTTTAAATGGGGTTATAAGGTCATGTTTACATTGCCTCAGAGTTATAAAGTAAAAAAAGCCTTTCCTTTGATTCTCCAATCATAGAATAAAACACACTGATACAATCACAATATCATAGAAAAAGACATTTTGTTTGCCATGGGCAGCTGTAAAGCCTTCTGTTCCTGGAAGGCACAAAAATCAGATGAAATGTTTATACTTACTGGTCAAACCTTCTACAATCAGATCCTGTTTTCATCAATGACCCTCTATTACTTAGTCTTTAGTTTCATGAGAGTCCCTTTTCTCCTCCTGTCTGAGTCTGAGCGTGGCTTTGGGAGGCTGGCGTCGGTCATCCTGACAGGTGCTTTGCTGTGTTGCCAGGTTTGGGCCAGGGTGTCCCGGTGGTCTGCCTGATCCTAGAGGGGGGTCCTAATGTCATCTCCATTGTGCTGGAGAGTTTGAAGGAGGAACCACCTGTCCCGGTTGTGGTTTGTGACGGCAGCGGCCGGGCCTCCGACATCATCTCCTTTGCTCACAGATACTGTGAAGAGGACGGGTGAGAACATCTCTGCTGCTTTGGTGTATTTGTTGGTGGTCATTTTCAAGCTGGGTGTGTGATGATGCTTAAAGGCTGTGCAGACACAACCTTTGGTGGACAGCGAAGGATTTTATGCACAACCACCAAATCAGGGGGAATCATGCCAATCAGTGAGGAACTCCTGCCGAACTCAGGAGTCAACCTCTGGTTCTATTCATATGCATCATGTTGAAGAAGAAGATTTTAGGTAATAATAAACTTTGGAAAATCTCTGGCTCTATCTTCTTCTCACGGATCCCAGGTTCTCCCGGCGGGCCGAAGTGAAACCACACAGAAAACAATGAGTGCAGATGCCACAGAATTTCAGTTTAATCCAATAGAAGACAATGTA
>NW_006800457.1:214431-218582 GCF_000485575.1 Poecilia formosa | reverse complement strand
GCAGTCAGTGCTGACTATGACTTTGTAATTTCCTTCATCCGTTCTGAAAACAGTCGCTTACATTTTAAACTCTTATAGATACTTTTCTGTAACACTTGCTAGTGTGATACATTTCAGTAAAAGTTCCTCATCTGTAATTTTATTTCTTAAGAATATGTGACGGGGACTAAACAGGCCTCGGTCAGGCTGCTCATATTTATCGTTCAGCTTTACCCGAAATTGAAAGTTTGTTTTATTAATTAAAGAGCTCAAGTGAACATCACGTAATTCTCATCAACTTGTTGTTTGTTCTCATCTTAAACAAGTGGCAGGAACTTTTGGATTTAAAGAAAAAAGATTATATGTAAGTTAATCTCTTTAAGTTGAGTCTGCAACAACTAGAATAAAATAAGAAATGAACTATTTGAAAGTGGAGAGGATTTTGGGTGGTAAAGGTTTAACATACAGACATTACTGCATTTCTACTCAAGCAAACCGAAAGGTTTTGAACAGAACAACTATGTCAAGTAACGACACCATGTATCTTTAATCTGTGTAGTAAATACATTGCTGCTGCTGTAAGCAGAAAGTAAAATAAATTTTGCATTGAATAATATTTTGGATGAGTTTAAGAATATTGTTTGCCACAATCACACAATGTAACTACCCTTGTCTTTTACATGGAGATGGCTGGAAGCATCTGACCCGCTTCAAACTCAGTACTTGTTTTGCTCTACGGCAAAAAATGTGGAAAGATTAAATTTAGTCGGCTAAAGAAAGTCAGACGGTTCATTACGTGAGAAATCCCTTGAGGTAGTCAAGTTTCTTGTTTGTTCAGATCTTGCTAGTCATTTCCATAGCATGATTACTAATTAACAGTTGATTCTTTTGTGTCTAGAAGCAATCTAATCATTCAGTTCACAATTGAAGTTTTATTATCAGGATTCTGCAAATTGAATATTTTCATAGTATATTTAAATCATTCTTTTCATACAGCTTAGGTTCCCTGAAAAGGAGAACTATAACTTTGATTCCTTTGAGTATCATAATATTTCACTAAATCTGACCGATGTGATCTTCTTGAACGCATACTGATGCTTCACATTGATCATTTATAAGCTGATCAATTACAAAAGGTGTATGTCTGTTAGTGAACATTAGTGAACATCATTAGGACCAAAGAACAAAGTTGTAGATAATTTTAAAGGAAACAAAACAATTTTCCATGTTGGGCCAACTCTTGGAGCCTGGTTGTGTAGTGTAAAAAGAACAAAACAAAACAAACTTTCAATTTCGGGGAAAGCTGAACGATAAATATGAGCAGCCTGACCGAGGCCTGTTTAGTCCCCGTCACATATTCTTAAGAAATAAAATTACAGATGAGGAACTTTTACTGAAATGTATCACACTAGCAGGTGTTACAGAAAAGTATCTATAAGAGTTTAAAATGTAAGCGACTGTTTTCAGAACGGATGAAGGAAATTACAAAGTCATAGTCAGCACTGACTGCTACCATAAATATTGCAGTAAAACAGTTAAACTGTTGTTTTCCTTCAGAGGTATCTACCCACTCTTATGCAGGGACACACACACAAATGCTTTGGTGTGCAGGGCAGAGGTCAGCCCCGCTTCCCACGCTATAGGTTTTCTTATGTCCTGTTAAAGATCATGATGCAGCACTTATTCTATTGTCCAACACCAAATAACACACCGTAAGCTTTTCAGCATCCTCCAGAGGTATTGTCTGAAGGAATGCCTGACGTATCCTGTGGGTTTCTCATATTGTGGACTGACACACACGCACAAATGTTTTCTTTGGTGTGCAGGGGTTCGGGGTTCCTTTTGTTGACGGTTGGCCTTCAGGAGGCCATTTTTTTTAAACCTTGGGTTGTTTCCACCTTTCTTGTTTTTTTTCACCTTTTTTTGGATTTTGTTTTTTTTTTTTTTTCCTTTTTCCTTTCCAGTTAATTTTTTTGTTTTTTTTTGGTTATTTCAAGGGGTTCTTGGCTTTGGTTCCCGGGAGGGGGGGCTAATATCATTTAATCCATCAAACTCCGATTAGAATTTGACAGAAGGGTGTCCATATATCTCTCTAATGGCTGCATCGTCCTGTTCAGTCCCTTATCGCTGCAACAATAAATCTCATTCTCATCACCCTGTCTCTCATCATTCATACTCCTGACAGCAGAAACCCTTTTTCCTGTCCTGTTCACACAGAAAACAGATCACACCCCTCCCCCATGTTTTCAGTTTTCACATGGTTCAGTCCTCACTTCCCATGTCTATCAGCAATCCAAGGAAAACACCCTGGCAGAATCAGATGTGCTCAAACAATGGTCTGCTACGGCAGGACGTTATCAGAGGGTACGCACAAAATTATCTCTGCACAAGACACACAGGAGCACAACCACATCACCAACACGCGTTGTGAAACCAGTAAACCCACAAAATAATCAACAAGAACACAATGCCCATGGCCAGGGGCGCTGGGGGGGGGAAGTGATGACGATTCTAGGGGCCCTGACCAGCAGGGGGCCCTCCACAATTTAAGTATTTATTTTTTGTTCATAGAAATGAAAAAAAAAATCGGGGCCCTGTCAATTACAAAATGATACATCCATCCATCCATTTTCTTCCTCTTATCCGGGGTTGGGTTGCGGGGGCAGCAGCTTCAGAAGGGAGGCCCAGACTTCCCTCTCCCCAGACACTTCTTCCAGCTCCTCCAGGAACCCCAAGCCGTTCCCAGGCCAGCTGAGAGACATCGTCCCTCCAGCGTGGCCTGGTCTTCCCCTCCTCCCGGTGGGTCCTGAACTCCTCACCAGGGAGGCGTCCTGACCAGATGCCCGAGCCTCAACTGACTCCTCTCGACGTGGAGGAGCAGCGGCTCTACTCTGAGTCCCTCCTGGATGACCGAGCTTCTCTCTCTAAGGGAGAGCCCAGCCACCCTGCGGAGGAAACCCGTTTCGGTCGCTTGTATCTGTGATCTCGTTCTTTCGGTCATGACCCAAAGCTCATGACCATAGATGAGGGTGGGAACGTAGATCGACTGGTAAATCGAGAGCTTCGCTTTTTCACTCAGCTCTCTCTTCACCACGACGGATCGGCGCCCGCTTCACGGCAGACGCTGCACCAATCCGCCTGTCGATCTCCTGCTCCCCTCTTCCCTCTTTTCTTGAACAAGATTCCCAGATACTTAAACTTCTCCACTTGAGGCAGGACGACCCCCCTGACCCGGAGAAGGCTCTCTACCCTTTTCCGGCTCAAGACCATGGCCTCGGTTTTGGAGGCACTGATCCTCATCCCGGCCGCTTCGCACTCGGCTGCAAACCGCTCCAGCGAGAGCTGCAGATCATGACCTGATGAAGCCAACAGGACCACATCATTCGCAAAAAGCAGAGATGCGATCCTAAGGCCACCAAAACAGATCCCCTCAACGCCTTACCTTGTCTAGAGATTCTGTCCATGAAAGTACTGAACAGAATCGGTGACAAAGGGCAGCCTTGGCAGAGTCCAACTCCCACCGGAAACGAGCCCGACTTACTACCGGCAATGCGGACCAGACTCTGACACCGGTCATACAGGGACCTGACAGCCCGTATCAAAGGGCCCGGTACCCCATACTCCTGGAGAACCCCCCACAGGGCCCCAGAGGGACACGGTCGAACACCTTCTCCAAGTCCACAAAACACATGTAGACCAGTTGGGCGAACTCCCATGCCCCCTCCAGGACCCTGCTGAGGGTGTAGAGCTGGTCCAGTGTTCCACGACCAGGACAAAAACCACACTGCTCTTCCTGAATCCGAGGTTCGACTATCTGATGGACCCTCCTCTCCAGGACCCCTGAATGCAGCTTGCCAGGGAGGCTTAAGAGTGTGACACCTCTGTAATTGGAGGACATTCTCCGGTCCCCCTTTTTGAACAGGGGGCCCCTCACCCTAGTCAGCCGATCCAGGGGAACTTCCCCCGATGTCCATGCGATAATGCAGAGTTGCATCAACCAACACAACCCAACAACATCCAGAGCCTTAAGGAACTCCAGGCGATTCTCATCCACTCCTGGGGTCCTGCCACCGAGGAGCTTTTTGACCACCTCAGCGACTTCGTCCCAGGAGAGAGAGTCCCCAGGCTCAGCTTCCTCAATGGAAGGTATGTTGGTGGGATTGAGGAGGTCT
>NW_006800457.1:212503-214025 GCF_000485575.1 Poecilia formosa | reverse complement strand
CCCGATAGGACTCCTTCTTCAGCTTGACAGCATCCCTCACCGAAGGTGTCCACCAACGGGTTCGAGGGTTGCCGCCACGACAGGCACCAACAACCTTGCGGCCGCAGCTCCGAAAAGCCGCCTCGGAAGTGGAAAGCACAGAATATGGTCCATTCAGACTCAATGTCCCCCACCTCCCCCGGAACGTGTTCGAAGTTCTGCTGGAGATGGGAGTTGAAGCTCCATCTCACAGGGGACTCTGCCAGATGTTCCCAGCAGACCCTCACTACACGTTTGGGCCTGCCAGGTCTGACCGGCTTCCTCCCCCACCACCGGAGCCAACTCACCACCAGGTAGTGGTCAGTGGACAGCTCCGCACCTCTCTTCACCCGAGTGTCCAAGACATACGGCCGCAGATCCGATGAAACGACGACAAAATTGATCATCGAACTGCAGCCTAGGGTGTCCTGGTGCCAAGTGCACTTATGGACACCCTTATGCTTGAACATGGTGTTCGTGATGGACAATCCGTGACCAGCGCAGAAGTCCAACAACAGAACACCACTCGAGTTCAGATTGGGGGGCCGTTCCTCCCAACCACGCCCCTCCAGGTCTCACCGTCATTGCCCATGTGAGCGTTGAAGTCCCCCAGCAGAACAAGGGAGTCCCCAGGAGGGGCACTCTCCAGTACCCCCTCTAAGGACTCAAAGAAGGGTGGGTAATCTGAACTGTTGTTCGGCCCGTAAGCACAGACAATAGTCAGAACCCGTCCCCCCCACCCGTAGGCGGAGGGAGGCTACCCTCTCGTTCACCGGGGTAAACCCCAACATACAGGCGCCAAGATGAGGGGCAACAAGTATGCCCACTCCTGCCCGGTGCCTCTCACCGCGGGCAACTCCAGAGTGGAAGTACATCCAGCCCCTCTCAAGGAGACTGGTTCTAGAACCAGAGCCATGCGTCGAGAAGGTGAGGCCGACTATTTCTAGACGGAACCTCTCAGCCTCGCACACTAGGTCCGGTTCCTTCCCCACCAGAGAGGTGACGTTCCACGTCCCAAGAGCCAGCTTCTGCAGCCAAGGATCAGACTGCCAGGGTCCCCTCCTTCGGCCGCTGCCCATTACACACTGCACCCGACCCCTTTGGCCCCTCCGACAGGTGGTGAGCCCGTTGGAAGGGGGACCCACGTCTCCTCTTCAGGCTGAGCCCGGCCAGGCTCCGTGGGTGAAAGCCTGGCCACCAGGCGCTCGCCATCATGCCCCACTTCCAGGCCTGGCTCCAGAGGGGGACCCCAGTGACCCGCGTCTGGGCGAGGGAATGCCAGATCCAAAGTTTTCGTGCATCATAAGGGGTCTTCGGGCTGCGCTTTGTCTGGTTCCTCACCTAGGACCTGTCTGCCTTGGGTGACCCTACCAGGGGCATAAAGCCCCAGACAGCATAGCTCCTAGGATCATTGGGACACTCAAACCCCTCCACCACGATAAGGTGGCAGCCCAAGGAGAGGGGGATTATCAAAACCCTCCACCATGATGAGTGTCCCAATGAT
>NW_006800457.1:210673-212407 GCF_000485575.1 Poecilia formosa | reverse complement strand
TGGCACAATAAAAATAATAATAATAAACAGCACAGTTTCAATAGGCTCTCGCAGCGCTTAGCTGCTCGGGCCTAATTAAAGCTCCGCGGAGCCTCAAGCGGCCCTCGCAGCCAAGCGCCGCTCAGGCCTAGCCACCGCGGATGTTCCAGCCACCGCCTCCCCTCAGCACCACCTCCCCCCAGCAACCGCCTCCCCTCAGCACCACCTCCCCCCAGCCACTGCCTCCCCTCAGCACCACCTCCCACCAGCCACCGTCTCCCCCCAGCCACCGCGTTGCTCTCATGGAGCTGCTGAACCCGCCCTTAAGATAGTCACTCTGTCATGTTTGACATTGCTCCCAGAGAATGCACAAAAATCTGGTGCAGATCGGCTGATATCGCAAGGAGAAGGCTGTTTAATTAACCTTGGTGCACAGCGGAGTCAAATTACAATGTAATGCTTTTGGGCTCTGTAGATGTTCTCCACAGTCACCGTTAAAGCAAGACATCCAGCAGAAAAAATCGCTACTTTCTTTACAACGTTAAGTGTCAATATAATATAATGTCATGTAATTTTCACTTTGTCTATAGCTCCTCACATTTTGGGAGGATTGTATTAGGACCTTTATGCCACATAAACTTGGGCTCTTTAGAGCTTCACCAGTGATGATCACATAAAGTCTGGTGAAAATCGGATGAAGCATGTTTGATTTAGACATGATCGTACATATGGCGAGCATTGCTACTCACTATGTAGCCACCCTCACATTTTTCAGCCAGCAGCCAACATTCACAGAGGGCATCATCATGTCATTTTGTATCAGTTGGCACAGGATTTAATCCATTTGAATCAGAGTAAAAGTAAGACATCCAACAGAGAAAAACAGGTCACTTCCTGTTGGAGGGGCACGTGGTTCCGGTGATGTCATCAATTGACCATGTGAATGTGATCAAGGCTGGTCTATAATGAGACATGGAAAGTTTGATTCTTCTCTGACCTGTCCTGGAGAAGTTATTGCATCCTAATGTTTCATGGCACAAAGCCAAAGTTTAACGCTTAGCCACGCCCACATGCTTTGATCTACAAGAATTCTTTTGATAAATTTTCAACTTTAATGTCTCAAGTCTCTGCTCAGTGAGTTTGAAGTCTGTATCTCAAAAGGTGTGGGACTAGTTAAATCAGACGTGACGTCTATGAAATAGAGGAAATTGTGGCTTTCATCCAAAATGGCCGACTTCCTGTTGGGTTTGGAGCATGGTTCCAGTAGACTTTTTTGTACATCCTGACAAGATACACATGTGTACCAAGTTTCATAATTCTAGGTTAAAGCATGGCTTCAGGCTCATCAAGTTTTCGGTGAAAAGTGTCATTTCACAAAGCCAAAGTTTAACGCTTAGCCACGCCCACATGCTTTGATCTACGAGAATTCTTTTGATAACTTTTCAACTGTAATGTCTCAAGTCTCTGCTCAGTGAGTTTGAAGTCTGTATCTCAAAAGGTGTGGGACTAGTTAAATCAGATGTGACGTCTATGAAATAGAGGAAATTGCGGCTTTCATCCAAAATGGCCGACTTCCTGTTGGGTTTGGGCCATGGCTCCAAGAGACTTTTTTGTACATCCCAATGAGATACACATGTGTACCAAGTTTCATAATTCTTGAGATAAAGCATGGCTTGGGGCTCATCATGTTTTGGGTGAAAAGTGTCATTTCACAAAGCCAAAGTTTAACGCTTAGCCACGCCCACATGCTTTGAT
>NW_006800457.1:208095-209665 GCF_000485575.1 Poecilia formosa | reverse complement strand
CTCTCTGCCCCCGCCAAGTTTGGTGAGTTTTTGAATAGGATAAAACCCCCAAAAAGCCAAATCATTTGGGTGAAGAATCATAATAATAAACAGCACAGTTTCAATAGGCTCTCGCAGCGCTTAGCTCCTCGGGCCTAATTATATTGTATTTTCAAAGTCGGTCAGGACATAGATACGCATGTCTGCTCCGGTAAAATGTTTTCAAAATGTCCCTAGGGCTTATGGTTTTCTGTCCAGGTGCTTCCGTGGTGCGACAGGACAAACTCATGCTCGGCCCCATGTTTTTCCATATATTTCCGAAAAATGTCAGACCTCAGCACACATCATCTTTCTCTCATCGCTGTTAGTACTGTGAGTGAGGTAGAGATATGAATCGCGGGAATATCGGAGACGACAAATAGCCCTCTCATACGCTTCAAATGGTTTTCGAATATGTGTCACGGTTCCTGAACAGGAAGGAGTTGTTCGAAGTGCTTTTTTTGTGAGAAACAGACTGGTTTAACAGGGGATTAATTACCATGGCAACAGAACACAGAGCAGAGGAGCCGCTTAGGACTACAAACCAGCAGCCATAGTTGTAGTTCTATCTATGGCCAAGACTCAGTTAAAACAGAGGCCTGAGCAGCATGTCAGAACTACAACATGGCGGAACTGTCAGTTACTATAGAGGAGTTGGCTGGTATTCTGAACTACTTGTGCTTTGAGCATTATATAACTGATTTAACCCAGTCACTATTGCACATGGAATTAGTGTGGTCATTTCAAATGAAGCTTACTGAAAAATTTCAAAATAAAAGCCTCAATAATCCTCTCAGGTAAGTGCACAACCGTAGGCGGTGTAATATTAGATTTTTTTTTTTTTTTTTTAGCATTTTCTCTCAGGTTATGGCACTGGCTTGTGCAAGCCAGTGCATTAGCATTAGCATTTCACCTAAAATAAGCTTTTAGATCATTTTCTTACTTACTAGCGATGTTTAGTACACTGAATGGAGTAACTCAATGACAGACAACATGCTAGTGATGTCCCGCATGCTACTGTGAATAGCAATCATGCAAACATTAGCATTTTTGGCTCATTTTATCTTATTCATTAATTTTAAGAAAATGAATGGTGCAAGTACAGCTTATTCATCATGTTTCTGACTCTCCACAGGTTTTTGACTACAATTTAGCTCAGCTTAGCATTGATGCTAATGTTGAGCATCAGAACGCTTTTCTTACCTATTAACCATGTTTCGTATACTGAGTGGAGTAAATCAGTGACAGACAACATGCTTCTAATGCCTCAAATGTTACTGATAGCATTCATGCTAACATTAGCATTTTTGCTAATTTTAGCTTTTGCATTAATTTTAACATACTAAATGGTACAAGTACAGCTTAGTAAACATGCTTCTGACTCTCCACAGGTTATTGACTACAATTTAGCTCTGCTTAGAATTGATGCTAATGTTTAGCATCAGAACGATTTTCTTACTGAATGGAGTACGTCAATGACAGACAACATGCTAATGATTTTGATGTTTTTAATGTTTTTATCATTTTTTATCTTTATGTAAAGATGTTTTAA
>NW_006800457.1:165508-179568 GCF_000485575.1 Poecilia formosa | reverse complement strand
CAAGTTCCGATTTTGGTCAAAATCGGAACTTGAATCCAAAATGGCCGACAATCTGTGATACTTGCACTATGACATTAATTGTAAATTCAGAGTGCTTTGGTGCGCTTTCCAAGTGTACCAAATTTCAAGTCTCTACGATAAAGTAAGTGAATAGGAAAGGGTCTTTTGAAAGTTGCTAGGTGGCGCCACTGAACCGTTTCTTTGGCAATTTTTCCGGGGACCTTAAAATACGTAAATTTTACACGGGCTCTATGCCCCCGCCAAGTTTGGTGAGTTTTTGAATATGAGAAAGCCCCCAAAAAGCCAATTCTTTTGGCACAAGAACTATAATAAGAAACAGTACAGTTACAATAGGCTCTCGCAGCGCTTAGCTGCTCGGGCCTAATAAGAAACAGTACAGTTTCAATAGGCTCTCGCAGCGCTTAGCTGCTCGGGCCTAATAAATGTATATAAACGATTAAATTGCTGCCTACAGGGCAATTAAAAAACAATTCAACAAAAAAACAGGGCAATTAAAAAAAAACAAAGAGCCACTTCTGTTAGCCTGTGTCTAGCGCCGCCTATGGGCTGCAGGTCTGAGGCATTTTGTTAGCAGTTTTCTACCATTCTTATAGCTTGATCGGAAGCCTGATCCAAACTGGCAACCCACATTAATAAAATGGTGAAATAATATTGACTACAAAACACTGAATTTATAAAAGATACCAAAATTTTTCCTACACAAAACAAACGTTTTTAATGTTGAAAAAATAAGCGGTTTCTCTTCACAATATGTATTAATTTACTATTAATCTATTTGTATGATTTGTTATTTAAATTGCCATTTATATTATTTTTCGGTTGCAGGAAATGATTGAGGGATGAAGAGGCTGATGTCTGGTTCTTCAGGTTTGGTGCTGTTCTCCTGACCCATTCCGTCTGATATCAAACAACCCACTGTGCGACACTGAATATCGCCGACATATTTTTTAATGCCCCTATTAAACGTCACCGTGATTGTTTAGCCTGTGTCTTCCCACTACCGTCTGAATTTTTGCCAGATGTTTTTCTTCTAAGGACGGTGTAATGTCAGGTGGACATTTTAAAAAGAGGCGGGTTGATAGCAGCTGCGTAGTGTCCGTCTCTAGGCAACCGTGACAACAGCGTCAGTTCGTGGGGGTAAAGGACGGGGTCAGGGGGGTCCTATTTAGGTCCCGTAACGACAATTTAGCTGACCTTAATATTTCCCGTGTTTTGTTTCGGTCATTATTATTAGACTTATTGTTGAGATGTGTGTGATAGGTGTGTCTATCAGACATTTATAGCAATACGGAATAAATCGCGTCCCGTATTGGTTCAATACGGGCGGAGACAACAACAACAACCTGTCATTTTAGGCTATCTTAAACTAACCTGAATATTTACAACCCTATACAACCCTACACTGACATTACTTACCTACCGTCTTTCAACCACTTTGAAAAGCTTTTCTTCGTCTCTCCAACATCTTTATCTCTCCCCCACTTCCGTTTTTTGTTTTATGCCCCGGAGTTTTTTTCTGCTGCCCCATTTTTAGCTCCCTGTTGTCAAGTGCACTACATTTCAAATTTAAAAGAAAAACCGCGCCTCAGCTCGTTCACGAAGGGACGCCCAAGCTACCTGTATGGGAGGGGAGAGTGCCTAATCAGTGCTGTTCCTCTGTTATTGATCTTTTCATACACAAACAGCTGTTAAATGCTGACTAGAAAAAAAATTCCCCACATCATTTTTGCATCCCCTCTAGTCCAGCGCCCCTATGCGTTGCATACACTGCATACCCACTTTTTGAGCCACTGCTTATTAGGGAAACAGACTATATTTGCTTTGCATTGTCCCACATGATGATATATGATCCAGGGTTTCCCCCAGAAAACTTGCTAAGCCCGATGGTTGGGGCGTCGAGTCGGTCCACCGGTGGTCCACCGTGTTTTTGTATTAAAAGATGTTAAGTTGACAGGAAATGTAAAAGTATTACTGTGTAATTATATGTTACAGGAAAAGATCTCGAGTGAAATGCTAGTTAAACCCACAACTAGTCTGAAAACAACAAATTTGCACTTCTGTTTAATCCAAAATAAGTCAGCAGCTCCATCAGGCCCCCAAGAGCTTCAGGGGCCCCATAAACGCTAATATTTTAAAACAGACCACAGATACATAAATGTAACACTTGTTTATTGAGATGATCAATGCTGTTAAATTTGATTCAATTGTTTAGGCATACATAAATTAAATTATTTTAAATAGTTTAACATTTAAATACAAGATTTTAAGGAGCTGGCAAGTTTACTTTGTAAAACTTCAAAGAACAATATTCATAGTTAGATTGTTTTGTTACCATAGCAACAATCTGATGCTGTGAGTTTAATCTTTGAATTTACAAATCCAATTTAGTAAACTGCGATTATAACTTATTGCTTTTTAGGCTGGCTAATTAAACTACTCCTTTCTCCCATATTTCACTAAATCTAACACAGAAGCTGTTAGAGGTGCTGATATTTTTAGCAACAAAAGGGGCCCCTAAGTCTGATTCTGCTCAAGGCCTCATCCAGCCTTGGACCAGCCCTGCATGATGAGGTAATCCCCTGTACTATGCAGAAATGAATCAATCAATCAAATTTTATTTGTATAGCACATTTCAGCAGCAGGGCATTTCAAGGTACTTTACATAATTAAAGAAAAAAAAAATAAGAACAGCATGTGACACTGAAATGCGCAACAAACAGGAGGTTTAATTCAATGCTGCTAATATGGCTTTAGTAGCTCTTCCATTTCACGTCTGTTGAGTTTTTAATAAGCGTCACAGAAAATATTCTGGTTGGTCGAGTTTATGGGACGAGTTTCTCAGATCTCCGCGCGGCCGCGCGCATTAACTCTAAGTAGACAACGCATTTGATATGGTTTGATGCATCGTGTAACCGGAAAAATAATACTTAAAAATAATATGAAATCTGCGTGATGCGTGACTCCGAGGAGAGCGCGAAAGCTCCTCACCGGGCTGAACCTGCATGATGAGGTTAGCGCTGCTCGTTATCCACAAATGCTCAGGCCAACCGGGACCACAGACATGAACTATACAGGGAAGACAGACACAGAGCCACACGCTGGGCAGCGCGTTGAGATGTAAACGCCGCATATAATTGTTCGTTCACAGAGATAAATCATTCTCACCACTCCACAACGCGCCTCTGAATTCGCTACAACTTATTCCTGCGGTTCACATTGAGCTGCGCAATCAGAGCTAACGCGGCGGGTTTTAAACTCTTACCTAGAGTTTCTCCAGAGGATCGTAATTCCTCACAGTAAGTTGATGTAAATATCCATGCAGGTCAGCCTGAGTCCAGTTTGAGTGAAAGAAGGCGCACGCGGAAGCGCGCAAGGCAAAGCGCAGAGGCAAAGCGCAGAGGCGCCAGCTGTGTGATTGGTCCACACGCTGTCGGCTTTTAAATGCATAAACTATAAACCTACCTATTATAAATCTATCCTTAAAAATAAATCTGCTCTGCTAGTTAAATGCTTAGAGCAAAAGAGACGCTTGCAGCCCGGCCTTAAAAAACAAACAAACAAACAAAAAAAAAAAACAAATTTTTTTTTTTCCCCCTTTCCTAGAAACGTAAACAAGCAACGCTTAGCCTTGCGGCCGGGCTAGTAAAGCATGGCGGGCCGCCAGGCTAATAATACACTGGGGAAAACCCTGTGATCCAATTAAATATCAGATTCTTCTATGTTGCTATGTTGTTGTACAGTGTTTTAAGATCTTGTTCAATGTATCTCTTTTTAACTTTGAGCCCTTGAACCTCCAAAGGTCTCTGTACGGCCCTGGCTCTCACTTAGACTTAAGCCCTACCATTCAAGAATCGAATCGCTCATAAAGGACACATCAATACTCTGAGCTGGTATGACTTGGCTTACTCCAATCATATAAGTAAGCCTGGAATTGTTTTCTTCCAGTGACCCGGTTTTTAGCACAATCCTTTGGTAAGCTAACTGTATGCGCTGCACTTTGAGCTCACTTCACAGCAAATAAATGGTTGTTCACATGCAATACCTTGAGGACCACTAGGGAGCGTCTAGGGACCACAGTTTGAGAAAGACTGCTACAGACTTATCCTAACCCTATTCAAGGAAGCATAATAGGTCACCTTTAAAGAATAGAAGCACACCTTTACGCATCATTTATCACTGCAAACTTGACATCAAAATGTCTCTCTAAAAGCCCAAAACAATAATGAACCTGGGACAAAGTGAATTCAGGTTAAGTGAGCACCACTTTATGTGCAGAATAAAAGCTATGACTGAGATGGATTGCTCTGCTAAATATGCCCAGCAATATGACAGGCTTGTTGTGCTGCTCCTGTTCAGAATCTTGTGCAGATTTTCTGTGGGACAAAGCAATGAGTCTGACTCATTTGGATAAGAAAAACTCCAAACACACCTGCAGCTGGGAGTCCTGTAATGATGTTGGGCTGCTCCAGTGACTGGCAGACAGGCTGATCACTGAACGCACTAGAGCGAAGCGACCGCAGGAAGGGGGCAGAGCTGCTGCACAGGTAGTCTGCTGTCTTGTAATCAGCCACAGAGCTGTCAGACAGAACGGTCACAGTGAGTCCTCTGGTCTGCAGATAGCCGAACACCTGGGAGAGACAAAGACAAAGCCCCTGATTTTGCAGTAATTTATCTAATATGTGCAAAGAAATAAAGACAGAGGCATGTTTTTTTAAATGTAAGTTTCTAACCATACACCAGCATCTGGCAGCTGAAGCTGACATTTCTGAAACCAGCCAATGTTTTTCCAATTTGCAACTGTCAGGTTTTGAAAACACAGCGCCCATTATAGCCCCATCTTCCTCCAATCTGCTGACAGGAGTGAAATCTGTCATGATTCTCTGCTGCTGCAGCTGCAGGAAGACAGGCTGTGTTTTCTCCTTCTAAAACAGCTTACCAATAACCATCCGCTGAGAATCACCAAGTGGATCTCTGCTCTACAGTTTGGTTTAAAAAACCAAACAATAGACCTATAAATCTGACCATCTTTGAATGTTTATCATAAGGATAAAATGTCTCTGAATCTCAGATTTTCACTTTCAAGCTCCATAATTCTTCCTTAATGACACGCTCTAAGGAAAGTGATTCTATTTAAGTCATCATGTTGCCATATGATTATGGCTTTCTGAAGAAGAGAAAGTGAACTGTTCCTTTTCATGGGTTACCAGGGAAGACTGTCAGTCTTGTCAGGGTGATTAAGCTGCAGAAAAAGGTACCTTTTCTGTCCATTGGAATAGCTGGTCCTCGGCAATGTGGCATGTCACATGGCATATCAATACCTAAATAAGAAACAAAAGCATCTTGTTCATCACTTTCCAATCACACAGAGAGAAAACAAAACAAGGGAAGAGGCTATAATTTGGAAGGAGTATAACAAGGTGGCAGAAACAGGTGGGAGAAAATGGCTGCTTTCATAGCAGAAATTGTCTGAAGAACTACATTATCCTAATGCTCCAGGTTTAAATGTTTGACTTCAATGAGTCAGATAATCTAAAGGGAAACTGAACTAATTTATATATCTGAAAATACTCTACACTGACTGGCAGCAGAAAACAGGCTTTTTCTGACTGATGTCAATTTTCGCTTTTCTTTTAAATTCAAACTGATTTTGGCTAGTATTNCTCCAATCATATAAGTAAGCCTGGAATTGTTTTCTTCCAGTGACCCGGTTTTTAGCACAATCCTTTGGTAAGCTAACTGTATGCGCTGCACTTTGAGCTCACTTCACAGCAAATAAATGGTTGTTCACATGCAATACCTTGAGGACCACTAGGGAGCGTCTAGGGACCACAGTTTGAGAAAGACTGCTACAGACTTATCCTAACCCTATTCAAGGAAGCATAATAGGTCACCTTTAAAGAATAGAAGCACACCTTTACGCATCATTTATCACTGCAAACTTGACATCAAAATGTCTCTCTAAAAGCCCAAAACAATAATGAACCTGGGACAAAGTGAATTCAGGTTAAGTGAGCACCACTTTATGTGCAGAATAAAAGCTATGACTGAGATGGATTGCTCTGCTAAATATGCCCAGCAATATGACAGGCTTGTTGTGCTGCTCCTGTTCAGAATCTTGTGCAGATTTTCTGTGGGACAAAGCATTGAGTCTGACTCATTTGGATAAGAAAAACTCCAAACACACCTGCAGCTGGGAGTCCTGTAATGATGTTGGGCTGCTCCAGTGACTGGCAGACAGGCTGATCACTGAACGCACTAGAGCGAAGCGACCGCAGGAAGGGGGCAGAGCTGCTGCACAGGTAGTCTGCTGTCTTGTAATCAGCCACAGAGCTATCAGACAGCACGGTCACAGTGAGTCCTCTGGTCTGCAGATAGCCGAACACCTGGGAGAGACAAAGACAAAGCCCCTGATTTTGCAGTAATTTATCTAATATATGCAAAGAAATAAAGACAGAGGCATGTTTTTTTAAATGTAAGTTTCTAACCATACACCAGCATCTGGCAGCTGAAGCTGACATTTCTGAAACCAGCCAATGTTTTTCCAATTTGCAACTGTCAGGTTTTGAAAACACAGCGCCCATTATAGCCCCATCTTCCTCCAATCTGCTGACAGGAGTGAAATCTGTCATGATTCTCTGCTGCTGCAGCTGCAGGAAGACAGGCTGTGTTTTCTCCTTCTAAAACAGCTTACCAATAACCATCCGCTGAGAATCACCAAGTGGATTTCTGCTCTACAGTTTGGTTTAAAAAACCAAACAATAGACCTATAAATCTGACCATCTTTGAATGTTTATCATAAGGATAAAATGTCTCTGAATCTCAGATTTTCACTTTCAAGCTCCATAATTCTTCCTTAATGACACGCTCTAAGGAAAGTGATTCTATTTAAGTCATCATGTTGCCATATGATTATGGCTTTCTGAAGAAGAGAAAGTGAACTGTTCCTTTTCATGGGTTACCAGGGAAGACTGTCAGTCTTGTCAGGGTGATTAAGCTGCAGAAAAAGGTACCTTTTCTGTCCATTGGAATAGCTGGTCCTCGGCAATGTGGCATGTCACATGGCATATCAATACCTAAATAAGAAACAAAAGCATCTTGTTCATCACTTTCCAATCACACAGAGAGAAGACAAAACAAGGGAAGAGGCTATAATTTGGAAGGAGTATAACAAGGTGGCAGAAACAGGTGGGAGAAAATGGCTGCTTTCATAGCGGAAATTGTCTGAAGAACTACATTATCCTAATGCTCCAGGTTTAAATGTTTGACTTCAATGAGTCAGATAATCTAAAGGGAAACTGAACTAATTTATATATCTGAAAATACTCTACACTGACTGGCAGCAGAAAACAGGCTTTTTCTGACTGATGTCAATTTTCGCTTTTCTTTTAAATTCAAACTGATTTTGGCTAGTATTTGAATTCTTTTCAACACAAACTGGTATGCACACACATTGTTGTAATCAAAAAAAGAATAAACTGTGTAATTGAATTCTGGTTACACAGAAAAACCAGCTAGTGATCAAAATCTGGCAATTTCGATCTTGTCAGCCCTGACTGAAAAACTCAAATATCTGATGCCTTTATGTTTACAGCACAACCGCTACAAGTTTGCACTTACAAAACAACAACCTTAAGTGTGGAAGCTGTTACTGAATGAAGACTGCTACTTTCAGTGAGATATGATCAAAACTAGGGATGCAAGATTATTTTAATTTACAATAATTGATTATTCACATTATTAATTGATTGAATAATTGATTATTCTGACAATTACAGAATAATGGATAGAAAAAGCAATTGTTCAACAAATTAATCTCCATCCATCCATCCATCCATTTTCTATACACCCTTGTCCCTTAGTGGGGTCAGGAGGGTTGCTGGTGCCTCTCCAGCTAATGTTCCAGGCGAGAGGCGTGGTCACCCTGGACAGGTCACCAGTCTGTCACAGGGCAGCACAGAGACACACAGGACAAACAACCAGCCACACACACACACACACCTAGGGAAAATTTGGAGAGGCCAATTAACCTGAAAATCATGTTTTTGGACTGTGTGCATGTGTGGGTTCTCTCCGGAGCACCCGGAGAGAACCCACACATGCACAGGGAGAACATGCAAACTCCATGCAGAAAGACCCCGGGCCGGGAATTGAACCCAGGACCTTCTTGCTGCTATATAATAAACAGAATAAATGGTTCTTCTATTGATTAATCATCAATCTATTTCCTTTCCTGCCAACTAAAGCAGCATGACAGGTGTGACAAATCTCTGACAGTGATTTCACATTCTGTCCATCAGTGTCTTTATCTTGCTTAAATTACAGGTTAGTAAATATGGAAGGACAGAATGTGAACATACACACCTCTAGATTTGACTCACTGCTTCCTTCCAACGTTATTTTATGATAGTTAATGGAACAGACTCTTGATCAACAAATGGAGAGCACCATAGCTTGTGAAAATGATTCTTTCATAATAACGAATGGATAGACAGATTTAAAAATGGATGGATGGACAGATGGGTTGAAAGAGCATGGATGGACAGACAGACAGATGTGTTTTTCCACAGTCATATAGCACTGATAAACCCTTCAGTTCCAAATGAGAGATTATTAGAGCAGAAATCTTGAAAGTGTTGAACTTATTG
Source organism: Poecilia formosa (assembly GCF_000485575.1). Lineage (NCBI taxonomy): Eukaryota > Metazoa > Chordata > Actinopteri > Cyprinodontiformes > Poeciliidae > Poecilia > Poecilia formosa. The sequence continues at coordinate 170,902 of NW_006800457.1, read as the reverse complement.
TGAGCTTTAATTGGAAACATTCAAATATGTCATAAAGCTTACAAAAAGGAGCAGCTTGTCATGGTGATGATGTGTTTCCTGGGGTGTTAATCAACAGCAGATATTCTGAAGTTCTGTTTTTCTCGCTGTGTCACTTACTGCTGGCTCGTCTTTGTGTCTGTAGAACACACATGCCGACCCTTCGCCACTCGGCCCAGTTCCAGACCGGCTCCTCTCGTTCCATGCCACCCCGCGCCCGACTGCATCCCAGTTTGCAGAGGCAAGAATGTACACTGACAGGAAGCCTGTGAAGACACATCCCCTCAGTATTCAACAACAGCTCGCATCAGAGTGCTTCCCTGACTTGCTTTCAGTCACGTATTCTGATTTCTACACTTTATTTTTGGTCATTTAAACCTTTCCATACACAAGTGAAAAAGGAAAAAATACACAAGGCAGAAAAAACAAGACGAAACTAGTACAGAAATAGATAAACAATATTTAAATTCCTGTCAATGGCAAGAACACAAAGTGTAGACCGAAAAAAGTGAAAGTATAACCAGTACAAACTTACTATAGAAGGTATAGTACATAGTATATTGTTGTACATAAATCATCATTAAAATCAAAGCAGCAGAACCTTAAATATTTTTCTGAAACATATCTCCAAGGAATTCCAGCTAAGACAAATTCATAATGTTATTGTATGATTTAGCAATAACTTTTATAAAAAAATTTAACGAGTGAAAAACACAATTATAACTCTTTACAACAATTATTGTATACCTGAATCTCTCTAACTGAAGTGTACAATAGTTTTTACTATTTGTCATGACCTCTACCTTTTTAAATAAATCATTCTCTGTTAATTTATAATTTATTCCTTTAATTTCAAACCCCTTTTGCGTGTACCTTGGAAGGATTTTATTATAGGCTCTGTACATAGTCAATGCTGCTCTACTAAATCATAAAATTTTAAAGTATGCAATGTAAGAAGTGTTTTAGTAGATGGATGAAAATAATCAGATGCAGTTATACATCATAAAGCTTTCCTCAGAAGCATGTAAACACATTTTGTTTTGTTTTTATACAAAGTTCCCTAGATGTCCACACAGTAACTGATGTGTGTACTAAGCAACAGTATAATAGTGATTTCCTATTTAGAAAGAAATGTTATTCAATATTACAAAAGTTTTTGACATTTTAGCTTTTACATCATCAAAAAAAGCTTTTACATCACCAAATGCAATTTGGAAGGTACAAACTGCATTGCACCTTCCAATGCAATTTGTAGTCGAAAATCACATCACCCCCAAAATCTGATTCAAACACTTGTTCTATTTCAACACTGCTTATCGTAAGTTTGACATATTTTTTTTATTTCTTATTACTAAATATCACAAATTTTGTTTTGCCATTATTTAGTGATAATTTATCACAAAATTTATTTTGATCAACAACAGACTCCATTACAAACAGACAATAAGTTTGAGGTTCTTAGCTGAAACTAATCATTTACATTTCCAAACACATGTTTATTGTTATTGTCTGTGCAGTTTGATGGACATGTCTCAGATGCTTTTTAACAGCTGGATCTCACTCACTGGCAGCATTGTGTCCCACAGCCAGGATGAAGCTGGAACACTGCACCTTGTTCCCGGCTCTCAACAACTCTGAGACTTCGGGATTCCAATGGAGATGAACAGTTCTGAGAAGAAAGACCTCAGATTTATTGCTTACAGGTCAAACATAACGCTAAAACAGCAAGATAAAGCAAGCAGAACATAGCTACATTACAAAGTAAGTGTCACTGTTTAAGAGTTGAAAATGTAATGCAATGCCTCATTTTCTGCCTCTGACTAGTCTGTTATTGTTTTGCAGAACATGGTGCTGTTGAATTAATTTGAATTATTCAAAGTGCTTCAGCTCAGCCCCCTCACACAACAGGAAAAGGAAGGGAAACACAAAAGAAATATGTCACTCACTAAAGACACTCCAGCAGTAAAATGTCCCGTAAATAACACTGTGAACAAATACAGTGATGCAGGGAGTTTTGTGGCAGCCATTTTCATCATTTTTGTTTTTATCATTGATAATTACTGCTGACATCCTTACTATGGGTGCTCTGGCCAGGTTTTCTGCTGCCAGTTCCGATACTGATCACAAATGAGGCCGATCTCTGCTGATCACCTGGACTGACTAAATGCTACTATGTAATATGACAAAATTAAAAAATGATCTGGCAATAAATTCACCTAATTTAGAAATAAAACANCCTGGACTGACTAAATGCTACTATGTAATATGACAAAATTAAAAAATGATCTGGCAATAAATTCACCTAATTTAGAAATAAAACAAGCAAAATACTTGTAGGTACAATACAGCAGCTACTCAGTCGAAAGGACAACTGAAACACCTGCAGTCAGTAAAATAATATTGAATAGTAAGGCTCTCAGTATCATAAATTATACATGAGTCAAATAAATCAGCCTATATCAAATAATGTCAAGTAAAAAGGAAACATTCATTCAAAGTCAAACGCAGGCTGCATCAAAATAAACAATCGTTCCTGATAGCATGGCTAGCTGACAGTGGCGGCTCCAGAATTTTTTTCTGCAGGTGCTAAGGGGGAGGTAGGCATTTTACTGAGGGTGCTGTGACGGATCTTTTTTCCCTATAGTCATCAACACACACGCATTAGTATTGTTATTTTAATCAGACTGAGTTGTATTTATTTGACGCTTAGACGTCAGCATGAAGCCTTGAGCCATTAGTCAGATTACTTCCAGATAATATTACATTGTTTAAGTTAAAACAGCATTTATAACAAATGGGATACCCTAGTATTGACCCTTTGCAACTACGTCACTTAATCATTCAAAGGGCCATGATGTACATCGGAAGTGAGATTCAGAAGTATTGAACTGAGCGGCTGAAGTTGTTTTTGTCAGGTCATTCATGGTTTCTACTTGCTGGAATCAAGCTAATTTGTCTGTGAACGTAACATACCTGGTTGGGACGAAGCTGAAGTTGGTTCCGATTCGGGAACTGGCTAAAGGGCGATTCCACCTAATTTTTCACTACCTTCCACATCTTTAATCGACTCTAATTTAAAAACTACTAGAGGTGTGCCGATCGATCGGTCACTGATCATAATCGGCCGATTTTCGTGAAAAAGTGCATGATCGGTGATCGGCCATCATTGGCTCTTGTTGCCGATACTGATCACCTAATAGCAGAATATTTTAATCCATGTTTGGGATTTGTGAAACCTTTATGTGATTTGTGAAACTTCACTAAAGATCAGATTACTATTCACACTTGTTCCATGCAGTTTTTTTCAAATTCAATTCTAATTCAAAACCACTTTATTAATCCCAATGGGAAATTAAATGTTGGTGTAACTCACTAATTTTTCAAAGAGTTATTGTAGATGATGATGGCTGTTGGAAGGAAAGATCTTCTGCAGTGGTCTGTTAAGTGAAATGAAGTTTCACAAATCAGAAAAAAGCTTCACGAATCCCAAACATGGTTTTAAATATTCTGCTGTTAGATGAAAATAATCTGATCCAGGTTTGATGTGTCTAGGTATTGCAGTTTTGGAATTAGAGAAGTTCTAGTGTGAACGAGATCGATAAAAGGACAAAAATTGTCCTTTATTGAAGTTTCACAAATCAAAAAAATGTTTCACAAATCCCAAACATGGTTTTAAATATTCTGCTATTAGTTCAAAACTAATCTAGTCCAAGTCTGAAGAGTCTATGAGTTGTATTTTAGGAACTGGGGCAGTTCTAGTGTGATCCAGATGCAAAAAAGTGGTAAAATCAACCTTTACTGAGGTTTCACAAATCAGAAAAAGGTTTCACAAATCCCAAACATAGTTATAAATATTCTGCTATTAGAACAGAATAATCCAGTCCAGGTTTGAAGATTCTAGTGTTTTTAAACTAGAGTCGATTAAAGATGCGGAAGGTAGTGGAAAAATTAGGTGGAATCGCCCTTTAGCCATTTCCCGAATCTGAAGCTAGAATTAGAAACCAACTTCAGCTTCGTTGTGTGGAGGGGATCTACGGGAAGCAAATCTCTGGAATTATTTTCACTAGCGTGTAAAAAAGACTGACAGCTAGAAGGTTTGTTAATTTTTTCTCAGCTAGAAAACTCGATTTTGTTTGTATAATCTATATAATCAGCTAAAAAATAGATTGATTTGACCTCTAATGAAATCCCCTTTTCTCCAGAACAAATTATTAGAGGCATAAATAAATTAAGAAAAAACTTTAAAAATAATAATAATAAAATACAAGATAGAAAAGAAAATTTTTGTAAGCTTGTTTAATATTATCTATCTTCTAAAACCGGACCACCCACGGGATTCGGACCTAAGACATTCTTGGTGCAAGGCAACAGCGCTAAAACTGTAAAACGTAATTATGTCTAATAAAAGTGTTATTATGGATTGATAAAGAATATGGCTCCATCGATGACGGGGCGGTAAAGTGAACACCTACTGGAATCTAATGTGTCATGTTAGCTGAAAGATGCTCACCAAGTCACCAATGGCTTAAGTGTCAAGACGAAACTGTTACAAAGGTGCACATAGAGTCCAAGTATATTTTTATCTTTAAATATGATGCATTGTTTTTTGTATACTAAACTTGATGTCCCATTGTTTTCTGTTGTTTCAATATTTTGTGCCTCTCATGCTACACTGTTAGCCATTTTCACCTCTTCTCCTCCAATTCTCTGCGAATTTGTTCGTCTTCTTCGTTTTCTTCGAGCTCCTCTTCGTCCTCTTCCACCGCCCGAGAATACACCGACAAAACCTCTCCGAAAAACGTGGCCATAATCCAGACGTTTCAGTTAGAGCAAAACGAAAGTTTAGCTAGGACATAAAGAATCGGAAACTTCCTCCGGAAGAAACGAGGCTCCTTCAAAATAAAAGCCTCAGCTCAACTCATCACTACTACAAAACAAAAGTTCTGTCACGTGATTAACGTTGAAAGCATGAACTCAAATTTATGACGGAAAAAGTAAGATTTGAGTAAGATTTGCTTATTGTTTTGATGCACTGAACAGGTGTGGAAAAGAACTGATCAAAATAAACTTAATTTGAAATAGTATGACGCTATAATTTAAATGAAACCAGGATTGTGCATGTTAGCCTGCAACTATTAACTTAAAAGACTTAAAACCCTATATCGGGACAATTATTCCCCTTTAAGTACACGAAAACCTGTGAAAGTGTGCGACCCTTAAACCAGACTCCTTATGTCAAAGTTTGTCATAACCAGGGGTGAAAGTAGGGGGTACGGTCGGGTACTGCTTACCCCTAAAAGATTTAGCGGGGGTACACAGTACCTGCAAGAGAGAGGAGCGACTGTCTGCTGTCGCTCCTCTGACAGCAGACAGTCG
>NW_006800457.1:154428-164749 GCF_000485575.1 Poecilia formosa | reverse complement strand
AACATGTGTCTAAATTTCTTGAATGTTTTTTTGGTGCTAAATCCTAAAACATGAAGTGGCATTGTTGTCAGTTGCTATGGCAACGAGTCTGCGTGCAGCGTGGAGAATACTTCTTTCCCTTTGCTGTGGATCATAGCACGAAATTACCTACATTTCAAAGTTTCACTGAGTTAACGCGGCTATGGATGACATATAAAAGATTAGTCTTTTTGCCTCCCAGCGTTGAATGCCTGCGAGAAATTTCCGTACATCCAATAACATGCATGGTGTCTATATAAGTCGTAAGTCAGTGCCTCACCAGCAATGAACCTCACTGCACGTCACTGATATATGCACACACAAAATATATACTTTTGTGTCATAGTACCCCCAAGAATTTAAAACTACTTTCACCCCTGGTCATAACTTAAATTTCTTTTAGAAATTGTCTTTGCGTTTACAGCAAATGTCACATGAAACATGCTCGGTTTTGAGAATAATTATCCATTATCTTACTGCAAGACAGTGATTCGGCGTCTGACTCTTAATGGCAGAGGAAAAGACTTAATTGTTACCTGGTTATTATTTGGGTACACAAGGATTACTTTGTTAAACAGGGGGTAAAATAACACAAACAGCACGAGCTACTAATTCGTTTCTTTGTTTATCTGCATGATTGGTTTTATCACTTTTAATTTAATATAAATAAATTAAAATGATTAAAATGTTTAATTATCACTTTCAATTGATAATTAAAAATGATATTTTTTTTATCACTCAGGGTCATTTTTTTACTCATCAGAACTGTTCCGCACAAGTGGGAGGGAAAAAGCACATTAGCTGCAATAACTAATTGCAGCTAATTGCAACGTTCTGGTGCTGAAAATTAGCATTAACGCATAAGGTTAGCTTAATGTAGTGGATTCCCAGGTGAAAAAAAGTATACTTTAGTATATTTCAAACACATTTACATTTGTGAAAGTACACTTTAAGTATACTAAGTATTAAGTCTACTACCTATAAATATACCTGAAGTATACTAAAAGTATGCTTGTACCAATTTCAAAATTATAACTTTAAACACTTAAACATAATTGTACCAAAATATACTTTTAATATATTAAATAAACGTATACTTTAAGTGAATAAAATGTAAATACATTATTTTTTATTTGCCATTATTCTGTGCTCTTTAAAATACAAATACTTTCTCTGTTTAATTGCTCTATTGTTCTTTTTTGTGGGTTTCTGTAAGGTGCAGCGAATGGGAATGTTCTGTTATTGATCCTCATTCATGTTAGGAACATACCAACAGTGTCATGAAGTGTCATTCAGTAAAAAAATGACAATTTGACAAATTTAATGAGAATTTGCTTTAAAAGTTGGATGACAGGTGTTATGTTATGTTTATGACAGTGTCATGTCAGTCTTATGCACACTCCATCAAATAAAGTGTTGCCAAAATGGTAATATATTGAAAGCAAAATGTAATTATAATTTTTGTTCTTTAAAGTAATAACTTTCATGTTTTTTTGTAACACTTAAATTTTCATGTTCATTGTGTTCACTTTTGACGTGTAAACTGATAATTTATGTAAAGTTCATAAAGTTGTGAGTAAAATTGGACAATTTTAAAATGTCGGTAATAAAACAAAATATTTGAATTACCTTGAACATCTTGTGTAATTAATCTTTCCATGTAATTGTAGCCTAAAACAATGTAAGTACTCTAGTGTAGTTATGCATGTAATGTACAAAATAGGAAAGTAGGAATAAAGAAGACTTATGAATAATTAAAATTGTACTTTTTTAGCAATAACAGTAAATCAAAACTAAAAATTAAGTGTAATTTAAATACATTACTAATATATTTGCATTATATTTAAAATATATTTAAAGTATATTAAAAGTATATTTTTAATATAATGCTATGACAGAACTAGTACACTCAAAATATACTAATCAAGCTCTTGAATAGTACATTAAAAAGTATACTTAAAGTATACTAAGTACAACTTGAAGTTGTTCCAAAAAAGTATGTTTAAGTATACTAAAAAGTGTAATTTAATACTATTTAAATGCTATTAAAATATACTAAACACAAAAAAGTTGTTCCAAAATAGTAGTTTATGTACATCAATCAAAGTATGCTAAAGTATGTTAAAATTTAGTATACTAAAGTATACCTTTTTTTTTTTACTAGGGTTATTATGTTGACTAACATGAACTTATGCCATTCAACAAGGAAGCCGTTCATAAGAAGGGACAGAGCAGGCTGTACTTCTTGAGGAAGCTAAGATCCTTCAAGGTTTGCAGCAAGATGCTTCAGATCTTCTATAAGTCTGTTATTGAGAGCATCATCTCGTCTACCGTCACCTGCTGGGTAGCAGCATCAGAGCCAGCAACTTAAAAAGGCTCAACAGCCTCATAAAGAAGGCTGGTTCTGTTCTGGGGGTGACTGTGGAACCTCTGGAGATGATTATGCAAAGGAAGATTCTTCATTCAAAATTATGGACAATCCTGACCATCCTCTTCACGTGACTATCTTGGGAAAGCAGAGCATCTTCAGCCAGAGGCTTCTTCAGATTCAGTGCAGTACAGACTGCTGCAGAAGATCTTTCCTACCAACAGCCATCTCCATCTTCAATAACTATTTGAAGAATCTAAATTAATGAGTTACAACAACATTTAATTTCCCCTTGGGATTAATAAAGTATTTTTTAATTGAATTAGAATTTGAGTTGAATTCAATATACAAACATTAGTGTGCAAGCTAAAAATCAGCCAAAAATATTAAGGTTAGTTTAAATACTATCAATAGCACACATGGTATCACCTCCATCAATTTAAATTGACTTACTTCATTCAGTAGGATAAATATAGCTAATAAATGCTAGTTGTTGATTTGTGCTTTATAAAACTGCTATTGCACATGGTTAAGTGCACCAACTGTGCACATGGTTAAGTATTGCACACTTAACCATGTGCAATAGTGGTTAAGTTATAGCAGTTTTTATAAAGCATAAATCAACAACTAGCTGCTGCTAACGCATTAAGGCTTTTATTTTGTAGGGTATGTGTTGGTCTTATTTTGAAAGTCCAGTGTGGTTGTCAGCTTAGGGGGATCAACAAGTCTCATGAGTCATATAGAACTTACTTCCTTTGGTTTTCTGCCATGCCTGCAGTAAGTGTTCTGTCAAGATGATGTCAGTTCTGAGCTGCCCAGCTCAGTGTTCTGCAAACTGATGTGTGAGTGAACCACACCGGGGTAGAATTCTCTCTCTCTGAGCCAGCCAATTTCACACACACACACACACACACACACACACACACACACACACACACACACACACACACACACACAAAGCAGTCCGAATAGCTCCTTCCTATTCACAAACAGCAAAAGTTATCGGAAAATTGTTCAGAGTGTGCGAATGCCATTTGTCGACTTGTAATAGTACCACAATTCATATCTGTACCTCATTCATAGTGAAAGTACAGATGAGAGAGAGATGGTGCGCACTTTCCTGCAGATTTGGACAATGGGATGAAAATGAATGGTTGGGAGTCTGGGTATTCCCTCAGACATCTTTACACTTTGAAGAACTTTGACAGAACACATTTAGCCAGAGAGCAATTTCAAAAATAATTTATGGAAGCAGACATTCTGCATGATAACATGACTATATCAAGCCAGAAGAACAATATTTGTTGTGAGTGCAGTCAGAAATCCACTCCGACCACCACTCTTGAGGAGTGGCAGTTATTTTCAGTTACACTGTGACTTGACAGAACAACTAAAACTTTTGGGTGCTTAGAGTTGTGGAAATACTGTAAGTGGTATCAAAATACTGTCTTCACTTCTGAACAGAGCACGGACATATCTACAATCTGAAATTTGAAAGGTGTTTCTATTTGCAGTGGCAATTGATTAGACTGGATTTTATTTAGAGGTGTCAGGGTAAAGGTGGGTGACTGATTGTGAATGAATTTCACGTTACAAATTGTTTCAGATGGAAAACTGAAAACTATGAATCAATAGCTGTGTTCCCATTATAAATGTGCACAAAACATTGTTAATATTCAACTAAAAACACAATTTTGCAATTGTGATATTTCCATTAAATAAGAAGCAAAATAAAAAATCACTAAGAAAGTTGCTGCACCATCATCCCAAACCACTTTCTATCGTCTGCTTCATCTTTGTGATTAGAGCCAGTGGCAACATCCCGTTGTTGATCATGTGACTTGTGTGATGCAAAAAGTGTTTCCATGGCAATTTTGCAAAATAGACCAATTTAGATACTGCCAAACCAACCAGCTCATCCTAGCAGCAAAACATTTTAGTGAAAAAAGAGTTGTTGTTTTTTTTAAATTGGCATGTTTCCATTAAGCACATTTATTTTTGAAATGTCACATTGCACAGATATATGGTCAATGGAGGCACAGCTATATCATTACTTAACATCCACTATATTGTTGGATATCTCAATGAAACATTGAAACAAATTTCAATGAAAAAAATCTCAATGAAACATGGACGTTTTGTGGTTGCATAGGGTTAAAAAAAGTTGAAGCAAAGCACTGTAGCTTAATGTTTCAGTGCAGCTCCACCACTCCTGATGATTGCTGAAGCAATCCACTAGAAATATGCCTGAGCTGTTTGCTTAAGCTTACTGAATGATTCAAAGCTGTAGCCCTTACATATGTGTCATTAAACGAATCACACTGACCTGAACATGATGAGCAGCTGGAGCAAACTGTCCGATGTGCTATTTTTAGTTCCCTGTTTTACCAATGATGTTAACCTGACAGGCAACATGACTGTGCCTGGTTCTTTGGTGATGTATATTTAACATTAGAAGGAAAGGGGAAAAAAGGAGAAACGCAAAAGGGTGCTGGCAGATCATCTTCAGCACGGCTGGCTGGAAACATCAGCCAAGTCATGCTGGGGTAAATTGGCCTGGAGTTGAGTGCAGAAAATCCATCTCTTCTTTTGTGTTGTATAATTCATTTTCCTGTAAGCGGTTCCCTGGGAGATGAGGGGAAAAAACAGAAATGTGATGATATCAGCACAGTCATGAAAATTCTTCATTGTCACCAGCAAATGTCCAGTCTTGGTAATGCAAATAAGAGAGCAGGGCAAAGCTTAGAAAAGGGAAAGTTAGGCCAATTACCGAACTTGTGCAATAATGCATCAACAGAAGGTTTTCCTATCACAAAATGGAGCAACATGCTAGCGGAAATCTTGGAACTGCTATTAATATAATTGATGGTTGGAGAGAGGACAAAAGGGATATTCTGCAGTTTTACAGACACAGATGCCTTAAGGGAGGAATGTCAAAGCAGGACAAACAGGGTTGTCACTTCTTTAATCGCCATTAAAACAGGGAATCAGGGACAATCTGCCAGAGGACAAAAAAAGGCCTTTTTGTCCTCATCTTGTCCCAGCAGCAACCAGGGCTAGGAAAGCTGATGATCCCTCATTCCCATTTCTATCACGATCCATGGTTGAGAAGGAGACAGACAGAAGGAGAGGAAGCAGACAAGTTATACAATCCAAAATGTTCCTCTTTTTTTATGAAGACAAGCCACTGGAATTCCAGATGATGGAGCAAAATTGGTCAAAAAAACTACAAAAAGGTCTGGCATTATAAAAAAAAGGCAAACGGTGAGTTTATATTAAGCATTTATTCTTTGGGATTTTATGTGGTTAATCTAAAAAAAAGTTATGTATAACTGTATGGAAGAAGGAAACTTCAGTGGTTTTTGAAAGATAGTATTCAGCAGTGGTGGACAACATTAGCTAAACCTAAAGATTGGTTCCTGTAATGCTAAAGTAATACCAAAACATTAGCAGAATATAATGTTCATGCACTAACTAGCAGTTTGATTCAAATTATATCTGCCCTTGACAGATATCAACCTGCACCCACTAATTTAATTTTAACATTATAATTGACAAGGTCTATAATGCTATAACGATACTGTATTTATGTTTATGTCATGTTCTCTACTATCCATATTTTATTTTATGCCTGTATGTTTCTTGTTTGAAATTACAGAACCTGTCTGATAACGTGATAAAAAAAGTTAAAATCCTGGGGACTACCCATTTACCCATGTGGTATGGGCCATTGCACATTAAAAATGAGGAGCAAATTTCCACTAAAAAATCTCAGGAATTTTGTAGGGGGAAAAAACTGGAAATTTTTGTGTTTCAGAGTTAAAAATTTAGACTTTTCAAACTCTGAAATGTTCTTGTTTTTTCTAGAAATTTGTTTTGGCTGAAATTTAATTTTCCTTTTTTCTATGTACAATGACTCTATTACGCCGTTATACTATAAAGCCTCTAGATATTGTATTTATGTTTATATCTTGTAATATCTTACCTGAAAAATTCTTAACAGTTGATTACCAAAACCTCAATGTTGAATTTTACTCAACTGAAAGTTAATAAAACACCAAAGTAAAGTAGTGTTTTACTGTCATGAAATGCTGTATTGGTGGTGAGAATAGGACACAGTCATTCCCAGGGTTAAAAGCAGAAGTGAGTTTAATGATGATCTCAAGTCGACAAAAACCAGAAAGCACAGATGAGCGGCGAGGAATCTCTGAGAACAGAGACTCAGGTAGATACTGGGACACCAAACAGGACGAAGGACGATGATAGACGAGTAAGATCCAGTGAGAAACAAGACATGGGTGGGGTTAAATACACGAGGGATAAATCAGGGAAACAAGAAGCAGCATTTAGAATTTATCTGGAACATTAATGTAGGGGAAACTAAGAGTGCTAAATGTTTTCAAAGACAGAAAAAAGTGTGTGCCACTAATTAGTCAAAGTGTGCTTACCACTGGAATTTAGTCCTCTCTGATACATAAAATCCTGGGAAATTGTTTCTAGAAGTCACCTAATAACAAAATTAACTGCACCTCACTGTAATTTAGATTTTGTATAAATCCAGATGTTCTGTCAAGGTCCCAGAGGGTTTGTAGAGAATATTGGTGAACAAACATCATCATAAAGATCAAGGAACAAACATTTAACATGACATTCTGAAAAAATCCCACGTTTCTCATATCACTCATCCACCTTCCCGTACTCAAAAACCAGTCAGCTTCAGTGCTCAGCACTGGATGATTCTGTTCTCAACTGTTCTTTCCATGTCTACTGTTGTACAATCTGTTGTACGGTTTTGGAATTTGTTACTGAAATTTTTTCCCACCAGAACTCTCCTGTTATAATACAACACATCATCATCTTTCTTTCACTTCATAGTTAATTACTAACTTTTGTCGTTCTACCTCATAAAATCCTAAGGAAATGCATTGAAAGCTGTGTTTGTATCAAGCCAAAGTCTGAAAATTTTCCATTGGCATGCATACTTTTGCAAGTCACTCTACAGAGTGACAGTTGGAAAAAAACTGCTATGTGTCTTGGATTTTGTGTTTAGGTTTTTACTTACAGAGTTCTTGGTTCTGTTCCTTGGAAATCTGTGCTCCCCTGTGACGATCCCTCCTGTCCAGTAGGTGTCTCTAGTCTTCTACGTGTTTTTTTCTTGTTTCTTTCAGGAAGCAGGTAGATGGGCTGTTAATGTGGTATATGCCACGAGAGGTGGTGACATATTTCCGTTTGAATTTATTCCACATAGGTTGGTTCCGGGTCCTGCTTGCTCCTATTGTTCTTGGCCGAAGCTGCAAGATCTGTACCATGAAAAAGATGCAAAACTTAAAATATCTGTGAGCTGCTGGTACANCAGAACAGTGCTGTGCTAAACATCAAAAAGTTAAACAACTATTTACAACTTATGAGTTGAACAGCATACTTTTTCTTTTTACATTTTGAATATTTTAATGTACAAGCAGAAGACAACTCTGTGCGCTTACCTCTCCCCAGCGCAGCTTGGTGCGCACTGAGGAGGGCAGCGGGAACACACAGGATGTGACACGGAGACAGGAAACAAGAAAATAAAAGCTTCTCCACCAAAATAAAATACAATTAAAAAAAACCAAGGAAAAACAAAAATACACAGATAATGGGGATGGATTTGGGCCGCATTGGGATCCAAAAATAAAACAGTATAAAACAGAAATAAGTGCAAAGGCGACAACAATCATGTAAATTCAACAAAAGGGTGTTTTGAGAAGGTTCATCCAAAAATAAATAAATAAATAAATGAATAAAATTAACTCAGCTACACTATGATCCACAGCAAAGGGAAAGAGGTATTCTCCACGCTGCACGCAGACTTGTTGCCATAGCAACTGACAACAATGCCACTTCATGTTTTAGGATTTAACACCAAAAAAAATATTCAAGAAATTTAGACACATAACAGAATATTCAGTATGTCGTTGTAGTACGTTTTAGGCTTAATGTTTTATTAATAATTAATTGCTGTGGTAGATTAGCTCCCGCTTCTACTTTACTGAATTATTTAGACATACAAACTGTAGCCCGCAAAACGCATATTTCATTAAAAAAACGAAACAAAAACATCTTATTGCTGTCTTTCCTTTATGTGTCAATGAAATCCATGCACCGCTAATTCTGCACAAGAATATCCGTTCATCCAGAGCCAAGTCTATCCTCGGCATGTCTTTTCTACTCCATTAAGAATCATCAAACTGTCTCGAAGCAAAACTTTCAGCTCCGGTGTTGGTTTTCCTTTAGTTATTATCTCCTCTTCAATTGAAAATCCACTTTAGAAAACTGTTAAAGTGTAGAAATGTAGTCTTTCATGTTNTGACTGTCTGCTGCTGCCTTTACTCTGAGCCGTTCAGAGGGGGGAGGGGCAGGAAGCGCTCTGCTGAATGCGCTGTTATGCGCCTTCAAAATAAAAGCACGCGAGTGGAAGATTTTAAAATTCTTCGCAACTGCAGTGAAATTATTGGGGGGGACGAATGTGGCTCTCTCCAATATTGGGGGGGACATGTCCCCCGCGTCCCTCCCGCCTCCTACGCCCATGCCGGCAGATGATAAATACTGACGTCTAGTCAGTCACTGGTCTGCTTGATTGCCCTCCGGACCAGGCCCGAACGAGCAGCATTAGCCCACACTTCTCTCTGACTGGCTGTCCTGATCTCCCAGAGCTTATTTTTGTCATCAAATAAATTATTGTTTCTATAGATCCGCTCGTCTGTCTCCCTTTTTGTCCTCGCCTTTGAGCTGGGCGTGACACCCCACACAATCTAATACTGTTGGTCCAGTTTGTGTTGAGACCAGCTCAGGGGTCATGAATAAAGTGTGTGCACGCACAAAGACGTGCGGCGCCATATTTTACACAAGTTGGCATGGATAAAAATGAACGTGGGGTGAAAGTCAACATAAATATATATAGAGTTTTTACCTGCCGTGAAAATGTGCAGCAGCAACGCAGTGGTTTTTTCCGACAATAACAAACTATAAAAAGCGCCAAAATTCACCTAAATACACTGAAATCTGACTCCATCCAGTGTTTAGACAAAGAAGCATCAAACTTAATGTTTTTTCATGATTTTAATCTTTTATTGTTTAAACCTAAACAATGAAACTGAACCACATTTATCCTCAGGCAATAATACACTCAAAATAAAATAAGATTTGAAAACCTCACTTGAATGTAAATAGTAAATTCTCTGTTTGTCACCAGTGATGTGCGGTGAGGTTCATTGCTGGTGAGGCACTGACTTACGACTTATATAGACACCATGCATGTTATTGGACGTACGGAAATTTCTCGCAGGCATACAACGCTGGGAGGCAAAAAGACTAATCTTTTATATGTGATCTATAACCGCGTTAACTCAGTGAAACTTTGAAATGTAGGTAATTTCGTGCTATTGTAACAGTTGTAGAATGAATCACGTCAAGGAACCAGGATTTGCAATGATTTATTCTTGTTTAAAACAAAAAACATGTTCAGCAGCAGCTCCTGGCTCTGGCTTTCCCACTCACACCTCTCCCCAGCGCAGCTTGGCACGAACTCACAGGAATGGGTTAAAATCATCTAAAGTTCACAAATAATAATAAAATAAAATCTGCATTCATACAAAACAATTAAAATAAAACTGAAACAGAAATAATCTGCCCAAAGGTTACAATTTTACATAGTAATATAAAAATATACAAAATACATACATTTAACAACCAGATAACATTTTGAAATAACTCACATACCTGTTTAAAACAAAAAACATGTTCAGCAGCATCTCCTGGCTCTGGCTTTCCCACTCACACCTTTACAGACCAAAAGAACAAAAATAAAATAACCATGTTGGCACGGTAAACTGGATAAATGTCACCAACGTGGGAATTAAACACACAGAACAGTGCTGTGTATTTAATTCCCACGTTGGT
>NW_006800457.1:151324-153379 GCF_000485575.1 Poecilia formosa | reverse complement strand
TTAGCCATTTCATTGCTGGCTACAGACAGGATGAACTTGTTTCCATAGAAAGGCAGCCAGTGCAGTTAGCCAGAGGTTGATCAGTCCCAGGTGAGGCTCAGCTCACTGCTGCCTCAGTGGCTTTGCTTCTGAGCATTTGAATGGGAAAATGCGAAAATCCAGCGATTTTGAAGAAAAAATCATCAGAATTGGTTAAGCTAAGTAAAAAAAAAAAAAAGGTACTTTATAGTACAAATCACAGGGTGAAAATAGCAATATAAATTATATTACTATTCTTCCATGATGCCTTCCCTGACCGCACGTCACTGTTTGTCACATACAGATCTAACGCATCAGTCTGTGCGCCGAAGCACATGAAATGCATTTTATTTCTGGGGTAATTTCATTCTCACTGAAAAAGGAAAAGCAGGGTTAGATCTGCAGATTAACTCCAAACTGGTCAGGTTTGATTATGTTTAAGGTGGTCAAGGTGTGTTCACGATCACCAATATAAGTAGCTGCACAAAGGTGAAAGTGTTGGTTGAAGAGTTAAACCCAAAAGCAGAGAGGTTTAGGAAGCAGCTTAATTTGATGATTTAATGAAGGGTGAAGAAAACAAACTTACAAAAATCCATGGTAGAACAGCAGAAAATACAGAGACCAAATAAAAAAATAAATCAAGGATAGAGAAC
The DNA here is from genome assembly GCF_000485575.1 of Poecilia formosa. Taxonomy (NCBI): domain Eukaryota; kingdom Metazoa; phylum Chordata; class Actinopteri; order Cyprinodontiformes; family Poeciliidae; genus Poecilia; species Poecilia formosa. The sequence goes on along the minus strand of NW_006800457.1, from coordinate 152,708 downwards.
CAATGAGGAGTAAACACAAGGGAAACACAAGACAGCATGAGAAGACATGAGGATATGGCAAGCAGTGGGAGAGAATGAGAAGCTTAAATACAGGGAAGTGAGAGCTAGACAAAGACCAGGGCTGATGAGCTAATTGATTACAAGTGTGGGGATTAGGCTGCAGGGAGGAGAGAAAGTGGCAGAGGGAGCTGGGAAGTACACAGAACACAAAAGAATGAGGGAGGAAACAAGGGAGTAAATAATTGAAACACTACTAAAGAAAACATGATAAAATAGAAAGAGACAAAGATATGAGGGCAAACTATAGAACAAAACAGAAACAAGGCTGGTCTAATAATAATGAAGAGAACTCAGGAACACAAAGAATAAAGTAACCAAGAGGACTAAAAGAAATAAACTTAACTAGAAAACATTACAAAGGGGCTGAAATAAAGAAACACAAGAATGAGAAAGATTTAACAAAAAATCTGCAACAAATAAATGCAATAAATAGTCAAGAGTAAAACAAAAAGTGAACCAGAACATAACTGATAAATAAAAGGAGGAATGGCAAAAACATAGAACACAAAACCAAACCCAAAAACCCAGAGTCATGACACGCATAATTGCAGAATGCTTTGGCTCTCATTGACAACATTACCAATGGAAGGATTCAGAGGGACTGTGTGTTCATATTGATCTGCTGAGAAATGTTGATGATGGTTTATTAGCTTTTAGATTGCCCAGACTGATCATCCTGGAGCTCTGTGTTAACGGTGCAGCTGGAGCTGCTGACAGGTCAGATGATCATCCTTCAGTCGAGCCATGCCAGCTTTTGAATGCACCTTCATGGACAGAAAACATCTAAATTCTGCAAATGTGCCACTTCTGATTCCTCTATTTAGAATAAACTTCCATATTCCACTGCAAAGGACTGTCTGACACACTCTTTCTTTAAATCCCAGCTGATTTAAACAAGCATTTCCACTTGTATTTCTTAATTTTATTTTATTTTTTCTATCAGGAAATTTTTCTTTAAAATAAATTTTTTATTTCAGTGAGATGACCGTATGTGCCCTGAAAACACATTTTAAATAAAATATATAGTAATTATTATAAATACTTATGTTGCTATAAGCAAGGATGTTGCCATGGTTATTGCTTCACCCGATGGGAGACTTCCTGGTATTTATACTAACTTACATATGTATCCCTTGTGCGTGCGAGGACTGAGGTGGGGTCAGTCGGACCCCATTTGTAAACACAAGGGGCATTTATGGGTGGCGACAGGGTGAACCAGCAGCTGCGCTCAATTTCCAGCAAATTGGGATGTATAAAGCAGTGGTCCCCAACCCCCAATTGGTACCGGGCCGCGCAAGAAATAATTAAATATTTCCGTTTTATG
>NW_006800457.1:146380-149969 GCF_000485575.1 Poecilia formosa | reverse complement strand
TAGCCCTCTGGGGGTCTCCCTGCACTCTGTTCCCTTTTAAATATTTTTCTTTGATAAATAAATAAAATAAATCAATCAATCATCTAAGGGTTTTGTTTTTTAAAAAGTACTTTATGAAACCAAACGTGTTAAAAGGGCTCACATAAAAGACATTGGCAAAGAAGTAACTGTCTCAAAGTAGCTTTACAAAATATTATATTATACTAAAACCTGAAATTATGATTCCTAGGTGTCAGGTGGAGTTAGGGGCAATTAGAAAGGGAGAGGTGATTTTACATGTGCTTTGGTACAGTATTATAAGGGGGAAGAAATCAGAGAGGCTGTTTTATACCTTCACCTCCATAAAACTCATATCCAAATAATACACATTTTTTAACTTTGCAAACTGTATCAAAAATATGCTGCAAAATGTATGTGAAATTATTGATGAATGCATCAATTTTGTAAGTTCTACTGCAGACTATTATGAAAATTTTATTTTCAGCAACAATTCATGGAGACAAATCAGCAGTTTTTACCTGAATTGTAGGGATCATAAAATTATAAATGATCTTGAACACATCCTTTCATTTGAGAATCATTAGTCCATAAAAATATATTCATTCACTGTAAGAAAAAAATGCTTTGAATATTCGTGTATCTGCCCAGAGAGGTAGATAATTAGTGCAGTTAGATGTTTTTTGTTTGTACAAAGTGGCTTTTTAATTCTGACATGGAGAATGTCACCCATCAAGGAACAATGACTCCCACTAACCAGCCATGACTGAAAAGCCAATCAATAATTTAGTTTGAATTGAAGTTGGTAACTTTTTATAGTGGCAATTCACAACGCATATCATCTTAAAGTCAGTAGTTAGAACACATATATGCAGTTATGTAGAACCAGCTCATGATAACATAATCTAAACCAGAGGTTCCCAATCTGTGGGGTGCGCCCCCTAAGGGGGGCTCCGTGCCATTGCAGGGGGGCGCGGGAAGCCGTCTGGATAAAAAAACAAAACAACAACAAAAGAAAACATGAACGCTGTATGCGCTGGGTTTTTACCTTAGAATGACCAACTCTCTGTTATTCCTATGTCAATTTGATACAGTAGAGGCTTCCACACTTCCCATATCTGTGTCCTCTGTCACTTTTATCAGCAGTTAAAACTGTTTAATCCGTTCTCAACATGTGGTAACCTGTTTTTGTGAGCTGCTTTTAAACGCAACATAAACACTACGACCATAGACATAATTGAAGAGTAGACCCCGCATTGGCTGCTTCGGCGCAGGAAATACGGCGGCCATCTTGGAAGGGTCGTCCCTCCTTTTTTGCTCAACAAAAACAGCAGAAGATGCCTAATGTTAATCCACAGTACTCAGCCACGCCCCCAACTCCTTCCAACCTGCAGTGGACTGACTACTGACCAGCTATCCATCTAACGGTCCGAAAAGCCTCTAATTCTTGGGTATTACCTCAAATAAGAATGTAGAGAACTTTTGTTTAAGCTGGGCGCGAGAAAGATTCGTCTAAGCTCTAACCACCTTCATCCAGACGTTATGACCCGCTTCAGTTCATGTATCAGACATCGGAGTAGCCCCGCCGGTTCCCGAGCCCATAAACCACATCTGTTCACGGTAGCTCTTCCCCTATTATTAACGTGCACTTGTTACAGCTTAGATCATTTAACGACTGGGAATAAGTCTCAGGGTCATTATTTATCTGAACTAAAGAACGTACGAAGCCACCCTAATTCACTAGGACCATTAACACCGATTTTACATTAATCAGAAGAATTCATTTTTTGTTGACTCAATTAATTTAACTGTCCACAGCATCAATTAGACTTTAGTATTTTTATTAGCAAGCTTTAGCAGGGGAGAAAAGACATACAGCATTTCAATAAAAGATTACGAAATCAATATATTTAAGAAATTTAGAAATTACACCTAACTCTAAATCCTACGCTGTGTCATAATCTAAGCAGAGACTTTGGAGGCAGTTTTACTCAAACCCAGGTGCAGAGTTGATCTTTGGCAGCAGAGAACCTCAATGTCCATGGATGGAGTCCTGTCTTTGTCTTGGTAGAATCCTTTTAGAATAAATCCAAAGGTGAACTGGTAAGAATCCTCAACGAACTCAGTTCTTTATCCATATACGATCTTTGTCTTTTCCCCATGTCTACTGCAGCATCGTTGGAATCTTTTGGGTTGAGTGTGGGGCCGCTGTCAAATCAGAATCCCGGGTTGTGGGTAAACGGATCTTGTTCCTTTCTTGTGCAGCGAGCAGTTGTCCCGGGGTATCATCATGCAGCCCTCCGTTGATTCTGCATCTGCATGCGTACTTGACTCGAACGCTGCGGAACAAAGAACCCCGATCCTTCTGTCTGCTGTCTTTTTATTTCTTATCAGCAGCTGCTCAATTCTTTCATTTCTGCTTTTTTGTCGTGTACGTGTCAGCAGCCCACACAACTTTCCTCACGTATGTTTTTCCTTGACGTCAACTGCCTTTTGGTTGGCCTCAACCTTCAGACGAACTTGCCTTTTCCTTGGAACTGTACTTTCTGAAGTTCTCCGTTTGCCCTCTGCACCTGTTTCCTTCATGCATCTCAAAAATCCCACTTCCTGTTTCTTCTGTACTGACTGCTTGGACCGATGATCTCATATCCATCACCGTCTTGGTGACATGTCTGCCTTGGCCACCTCTGCTCTCCTATCAGTTCCTCTTTTCCCCTGACCTTCACCTACCATCTACCTCCAACACAACATCAGTGACCTTTAATTACAGTTACACATTTTACACCATTTCAAGTTCAGTGTCAAAATCACATTTATAACCCCTTAGTTTCTCTGATTTAGCATTCACTTATAATATTATAATAACCATTACGTGTTAGTTACTCTTATTCTAATCATAATGTGAGTTATTACAGACATTTTTGAAAAGAAACCAAGAATTATTAAATATCCATTATTCTAATTATTTGATACCAAAGTTACAGTTACTTGTTTCACCTGTAAGTACTTCCACAAGTTTAAGAGTAAGTGTTAAATATTCTTATAATCAAACCAATATCAACCATTGGTTAAACCAATATTAATTATTGGTTTAATCATAAGTTATCATTATTAATTTAAGTATTTTACTCAATTACTCAAAATGTTTAGATTTTATTCTTTAACCCTTTAATGCTCAAAATGAGCAATCTGAACTATTTTTATTCACTGCAGGCTGGAAGCTTTCTTCCTCTTTCTTCAGGAAACCTGCTCTTCCTGTTCCATGACTCTCTTTCTGTCTGATTATGATTTTTTATGATTAAATAGAAAAAGTAGAATTAAAGCAAAGTTTGCAGGACAGAATAACAACACACACAACCAGATTAATTTTATTACCATCTGACTCTACTGCTGGGTCTTGATGTCACCTTTGTAATTAGTTTTAAAGATAACTTTATTTATTGTTATTATTAAACTAAAATCTCCAGCATAGGGAAGTGGGATGAGCTCGACTTTTCTCGACAGCACTGAGGGATATTGTTGTTCTGATCGATGGATTATTGATGTGAGGGCTCCACAGACAACATTTCACAAGTAAGATGGACATATTATT
>NW_006800457.1:116877-145850 GCF_000485575.1 Poecilia formosa | reverse complement strand
GCATATTTAAATATGATGAACTATGTATTAAAAACATACTTAAAAAATACAATTGTTTATAAATGTTGCTTTGATAGATGTTTGAATATGGTTACAGTAACAAAAAAGTGTGTTATGATAGATTAAATGCGCTGATACGTCATTGTGCTGCTAAACACATAACGCTGAGTGGAGTGGAGTACCGCTCCAAGATGGCCGCCCTAAATCTCGTCAGCGACAATAGGCGAGAGCGGTCCATGAGGGTCTATTCTTATGTCTGTGGCTATGACGCTCGCGGCTGGGTTTAGACCTGTGCAAACAGTGAAGGAGACCTGCTGCTGCTGTACAGAGCTACGCAGGTGTGTTAGAATCATGGCAGAAAACCAGCAAAACGCAAAAAACTTTTCACAGTTTTTCCCCAAACTAACAGACTGTTGAGTAAAGCTGTTGGATGCAGGTAAAGTTAGCTAAAAGATGACTAGCTAATATCAACACATCACCTTAAGCTTAACAAGTAGCCTGTAAGCTACCGATGTTGTCTATGTCCAGCTACCTACATTCATTTTCCCCCAAAAAAGTCGATTTGCCCCCCCACCTACTCCCCTGGGGGGGGGCCCAGGAGAAAAAGTTTGGGGACCACTGATCTAAACAATATCATTAAAATTCACTCCTATGTAATATAATAAAGTCAGCAGTTGAAGATTCAGTACTAGCTGGTTTAATGTTATCTGTTTAAGGAAGCGCAGCCATAGCATCATCTCTGACTTTGCAGTAATTTTCAGAGTTGGGTGGCGACACTGACCCAATAGAATTACACATATCTTGATGGTGTTGAAAAACCACCTCATCATAGTGCAACAACTTTTTATCAAAAAACATGAGTTTTTTCAAAATGTATTTATTTCTGTAATTTCATGTTGCACAATTTTATGGTTAATGGAAATGCAGCTACTGACACAACATGGTGACAGTTTTAATAAATATGGAAAAACATATTTTTGTAAAGGTAGCTTTAAAGGAGAAATTGAAAGAGTGTTGCATTAAGACTGAATGGGACAGTGCTGAAACGCATATTACTGGTTCTGAATCTGACTAAATAATTGGAATATTTTACACAGAAAATACTCTTGTGTGGAGCATGAAAATCATGAGTGGAACAAGATTGCCAGGAAAAATTTGAAAATGTAATGTTAAAGAACACTGCTGTAGAGTGAGAAGTGCAACCTCCCACGTCCACTAACAAAATTGGGACCTATTGAATTGAAAACCTGCGCTCTCTGACATAGCCTCCAGAGAATCTAAGCAACCTATTGTCAAAAAGCTGCTACAAGACTCTGATTCTTATATTTTTCACAAGGGACTCTGAGGCTTTTCTGCACATTCATGCCCACAGAGAAAAAACAAAACTCAAACATCCCTTCCATTAGACTGCCTCGCATGTAGGAGTAAGTTAAATTGTTCTCAGCTATCTGTGGATTGTAGGAGGAAAATGCCTGGAGAAATCCCACGCAGACACACAGAGAACATGCAAATCCCACAAAGAGAGGATCAGTTGCTTAGGAACCGAATTGTTCATCGGCTGTGGGTGTGATCACGTCGGAGCAAGGTGTGAGCTTTTATTCACATAAAGACATATAATGCTCGTGGCACCTGGGGGAGGGAAAGGTGAAGCAGCCACCAGAAGAGGGGGAATAAAGGGATTTTATGATGAAAATAAACATTACATTGAATAAGGCTTAGTAACTGGAAACTGAACCTTTAATCTAATGTTGTCGTCCTGAAAAATAGTTTCATTGAACTTGATTGAGGCTGATTATTGTGTTATGTAACAAACAGACGTGTTTACAGTTGCTGGCAGTCATAACAGGCGGGGATGTGTTGTTTAAAACGGGGAACTAGAACTGCAGATGAATTCATGCATTAATGTGGTGACTCTGAGCGAACTATTAGATGATATAATGAGCTCCTACAGCATAGACGCTAAAATGAACGTCCATTTAACTGAATGATTATGGAGAAAAGCAGACAGAATTTGAGTGAACCTTTTCATCACCTTCTGTTTTATTATTCCATCACTTTCAACACCAAAGTGAGCTACATTTTCCCACAGCAGCTGAACTCAGAACATAACAAACAAATAAATCAAATTTAACAACAGCTGCTGTCACAAACACATTTCACCCTAGACACATCGATATTCTCAGTACTTTTCTGAGTGTTTCTGAGACAGTTGAAAGCAGAAGTTTACATACACCAAATAAAAAGACACATACATCTTTTTTTTCTCACTGTCTGAAGTTAAATCAGACCTAACTTCCCTTGTTCCAAGTCAGGTAGAATCAGCAAAATTATTTATATTTGCTGAATGCCACAATAACGAGAGAAAGAATATGTCATATTTTTTTATTATCTTTAAAATTAGACGTGTTGGCTAGAAGTTGTTCTTTGGGATATTTTGCTCAAGTGCAGAATCCACAATTTCATCAATTACAAGAACCTTGGAGCGGCTGTTAAAATTGAAACCAGTTTTAAAAACAATTGGTCTTAATCAACTTGAACCATGTTTTTTGGTGTCTAGAATGAGCAGTTTCTAAAACTCTTTGAGTGTCAAGCCACATTGTGCTGCTACCTATCAACCCCAGCCAAGCCAAGCATGTCACCTAGCAACCCAAGTGGAGCTCCACCATGTTTGGTCAGTTGGCTTTACCACTGTTTGCGTTGTACAGTGGGTGCTGGAAAAGACAAGTGTTTTGTTGACTTACCACTGAAAAATCACTTGGTTTTTGGATGATAAGTCCAGAGACTTATCAGAAGTAGAGTAGGAAGCTCCACATCTGCTCTTCAAACTGTGAAGATTTGTTTTTTTTTTGTGTGTGTGTGTATGTTTCTTGTTAATTGAGTCTCTGTGTCGCTTCTTCCCCTTGATTGTCTCCAAGTGTCTCTTGTTTCCCCTGATTACCCTCTGTGTATTTAATCTCACCTATGTCTGTGTTTCTCTATTGGGTCCTAGTCGTATGTTGTGGTTTTGTCTTGGTCCAGTCTTGTATGTTGGCAGAGCTACCAGTGTCTGAGTACCCCTTACCTCATTGTTCACCTGTGTTGCCTGGATTTCTGTACTCCCTTCGTAATCACCATTAAAACTATAATTTTTTACCACAACCTGGATCCACAGCATCATCCTCAACACCTCATCATTCCAACTCATGACACGAACATGCAAAAGTTGTGCAATAGTTTGCAGCCAGTGTAAGCACTGAGTTGGTGGGCATGGCCAGCAGCAGCTGTTTTAGGACAAGAGCACATATTTATCCTAGCCTGTTCAAGGAAGTATAATAGATCACCTTTAATACATAAAATCATAAAAGTAAATCCAGAAAAAAACTGTAAGGGGACAAACAGCTTATTGTTTTGATATATATTCAGCATTTTGTTCTGACAAGAGATCTCACATGCACTTTTATGAATAAGAGTTTAAACTTTGGGGCAGGACTGGTGCCAGGCATAAGCAAACTAAGCAGTTGCTTAGGCCCTCAGGGCCACTAGCCCGCCCCTCAGTGGAACTCTTTTTTTTCTTTTTTAGTAATGATTTTTATGTCATTATGGCAAAAACATATAATTTCATTATAAAGTTGGGATTTGTTTTTACAATAATATATATTTGATAATGTATGTAAAAATCATTATTTTTATGGACAAAAAGAAAAAATAAATTGCTCTTGGGGGCCCCCCTGGTGGCCGCGGTAGGTCACGCTTCACTGGTATAATCGGCCTCAATGTGCAGTGTGCATCCAAACCTCCAAAGCATGGTTAGGTTAGCAAAACAATGTTGCAAAAAAGACTTATCTGTAAGGGAGAGAGAAAAGAAAGAGGAAGAGTGGAAAAAAGCCAAGATAAAGGTTTGTTTTCATGTCTCTTAAGGTAATGTTTATCAAAAAGATTTATGGAGCTGCTAATAGAAAATTAGCTTGATAGAGAACCTTGAACGATCCAGTTCAACAGCCTAACATTTATGCTAGGGTCTTTGTGTTTGTGTGAAACTGAGTTTTAACTTTAAATGAGTTGATTCTCGTGGTTGTCACAGCTGCTGCTGAGCTGTGACCACTCGCACCTGATCATCGTCACCCTGATCTCCAGCTGCTGCCATTTAAGGATGGATCTTCCCCCTGCACGGCGTCAGATTGTTGTGAAACCCTCAGCGTTGCCTCTCCTGTCCCAGATCCTGACCCTCTACACTGGATTTGGACCCACTGGCTCTGAGCCCCTGTCTGTCTGACCCTGAGATCAGGAACCGCCTGACCCCGACTTGGATTCCCTGGTTCTGATCCTAGCCTGTCTGACTAAGAATAAGTTTATTTTCTAATAAACACCTGTTTTGTATTCACTGTTCAGTCCCTGCATCCATCAGTTGGATGGACGCAGGGACATCCAACTGCGTCAGTTGGGATATCAGTGCCTGACTGTGTCAGAAGAATCTGACCAAACAACGTGGACCCGACTGAACAGGAACCCGCTGCAGCCCTGAGGGACATCATAAGCCGACAAGGAGTTTTGCTAGGGCAAAGCGTACACCGACTCTCTGGACTAGAAGCGGCCAGCCGAACTCTCCATCAGGAAATCGCCCAGTTGTCCTCACAGGTAGAGAAACTAACCTCAATGCTTTCCCCCAGTCCAGGACTGTCAGACGCTTCAGCTGCTGCAGCTGCTCCTTCACCCGTCTCCTCATCGGCCGATCCTCCTGCTCTCCCCGTTCCGGTAAATTCTCAAGGTCCGTATGTTCCTGATCCCCCTTCTTTCACAGGTGAACTGTCAAACTGCTGGGGTTTTCTGTTACAATGTCGGATGGTATTTAATCAGCAACCTTTGGCTTTTGCCTCCGATTTATCCAAGATATATTATGTCGTGGGACTACTGAGGGATCAGGCTTTAGCCTGGGCGCTGGCATTTGACTCAACTACACCGTTAACCTCCCTTACCTTTAAACAGTTCTCTGGAGAATTAAGCACGGTGTTTGATCATCGTGTTGGGGATGCCTCCATACGCCTGTTTAAACTTTGCCAAGGCTCCCGTAGTCCAGCCGAGTTCTCAGTGGAGTTTTGCACAGTGGCTGCTGACACAAAATGGAACGATGAGGCTCTCAAAGGAGTGTATTATCAAGCCTTAAATGAGGCCTTACAGGATTGTATGTCTGTCAATGATGATGCCAAGGACTTGAACTCACTAATCACAATGTCTATCCGTCTTGACAACAGGCTTTGTGAGCAACACCGAGAGCGGCCCAGCAGTCTTCCTCAGCGCTTCCTCGGCTGTTTCCGCCTGCTGTGGAACGCCGCAGCGCCACCCCCGTCTTTCCGCCAACCCAGTCACAGGCTCCAGTGCCCCCTGATGACGAACCCATGCAAATGGGTAGAACACACCTGACTGCCACAGAAAGACAGAGGCGTTTTCAAACTGGTGACCTCCTCTATTGTGGTAAGCCTGGGCACAGAATTTCCAGCTGCCCCGTGTGGCCAAAAGACAAGGCTCATTAGAGGTGGGGACTCTAGTGAGCAGCACGGGCAATCCCCAACTCTCTACCAGTCGCCTGCTAATTGATGTTAAGCTTTGCCACCAGTCAACTTCCCACTCTTTAACTGCCTTAATTGATTCTGGGGCTGAGGATAACTTTATTGATGAAGACTTAATTAAAGAACTTAAGATTCCCATTGAATCCCTCCGCTCACCATTATCTGCTAATGGTCTTAATGGTGCTCTCTTGTTTTGTCACATGTCAGACATCCCCCCCGTTAATAACATCAGGGAACCACAGGGAGGTTCTCCGATTTAAAGTAATCCCTTCCTCCAGTTTTCCATGGCGCTGGGTCATCCGTGGCTGAGACTTCATAATCCCCATATTGATTGGATCACAGGAAGGATGGTTAGCTGGAGTCTATCCTGTTCTAATAACTGTCTTCGTGCTGCCAAGCCCAATTGTGGGAGTTTTTGTGACAGTCCGGATCCCCCTGATCTGTCATTGGTTCCTCCTGAGTACCATAACCTAGCTGCCGTTTTCAGTAAGTCCCGAGCCCTCTCGCACCCCCCTCACCGACCGTACGACTGTGCGATAGAGCTTCTGCCAGATTCTCCGCTGCCCAACAGTCGCTTGCTCAGCCTGTCCAAGCAGGAACATGAAGCCATGGAGACCTACATCAATGACTCTGTGGCAGCTGGTGTCATCCGCCACTTCTCATCCCCACTGAGTGCCAGTTTCTTTTTTGTAGGTAAGAAAGATGGAACATTACGCCCATGCATCGACTATCAGGAGTTAAATAAGATCACCATTAGGAATAAATACCCATTACCTCTGATGTCCACGGCTTTTGAACTGCTGCAGGGGGCAACCATCTTTTCCAAATTGGATTTACGAAATGCCTATCAGATGATAGGCCTCACGTATCCTGACTAGATAGTCAGGATACGTGAGGGAGATGAATGGAAGACAGCTTTTAAGACATCTATAGGCCATTTTGAATACTTGGTGATGCCTTTTGGCCTAACTATTGCCCAGGCTGTCTTCCAGGCCTTCATTAATGACGTTCTGAGGGATTTCTTAAATCATTTTGTGTTTGTTTATTTGGATGACATGCTTATCTTCTCACAGACCAAGGAGGAGCATGCTGGTCATGTTCTCCAGAGGCTGCTGGAGAACAAACTGTTTGTTAAAGCTGAAAAATGCAGTTTTCATCTTTCCACAGTTAACTTCCTGGGGTTTGTCATTGAGGATGGACAGATCAGAGCCGATCCTGCCAAGACCAAAGCAGTGGTGGAGTGGCCAGAACCCAGTACACATAAGCAACTCCAGCGTTTCCTGGGTTTTGCGAACTTCTATCATAAGTTCATTAAGAACTAAGAGCATTGTTGCCCAGCCACTAACTCGCCTCACTTCTATTAAGCAGCCCTTCTCATGGCCACTGGAAGCAGCAGTGGCCTTTAAGGAACTTAAACAACTGTTTACCTCCCCACCAGTCCTCATTCACCTGGATCCTGAGAAACAGTTTGTCGTGGAAGTGGATGCATCGGCCACTGGATTAAGGTCGGTTCTTTCCCAGCATTCGGGCTCTGCACACAAGCTACTGCCTTGTGCTTTTTTTCTAGGAGACTCAGCCCTCCTGAACTCAACTACAGTGTGGGGGACCGAGAACTACTAGCAGTGAAGCTGGCTCTGGAGGAGTGGCGTCATTGGCTGGAGGGGTCCACACAACCGTTTGTAGTCTGGACTGATCTCAAAAACCTATCCTATATTCAGTCTGCAAAAAGGTTAACTCCACTCCACGCCAGGTGGTCATTGTTTTTCTCAAGATTCAACTTTGTCTTAACTTACAGACCTGGCTCCATGAACTTCAAACCCAATGCACTTTCTCGTCAGTTTGAACCTGAGGCTCTGGAAAAGGAACCAGAGAGTGTCCTACCGGCTTCATATGTGGTGGCTACTCTCTCCTGGGAGATTGAACAATTGGTGAGGCAAGCTCAACACGAACAACCCACCCCAGTGTACTGTCCTCCCAACCGTGTTTGTCCCAGAAAGTGTTTGTCCTAAGGTTCTCCAGTGGATCCATGCTTCTAAGTTCGCCTGCTATCCTGGGGTCCATCGAACACTCACCTTATTGTGGTCATCTATGGCTCAAGACACCCGTCAGTATGTTTCGTCTTGAACCATCTGTATTCGGGGAAAGTCCGGCAATAAACCACCCGCTGGTTACTTGCGCCCTCTGCCTGTCCCAGGATGACCCTGGTCACACATATCGATGGATTTTGTTACAGGGCTTCCCCCATCCGAAGGTAACTCTGTTATTTTAACCATTGTTGACAGGTTTTATAAGTCTGCCCATTTTGTAGCATTACCCAAGTTGCCAACTGCTATGGAAACGGCCAATCTCCTGGTGCACCATGTGGTTCGTTTACATGGCATCCCCTTGGACATTGTTACAGACCGGGGGCCCCAGTTCACATCCAGGGTCTGGCATGCCTTTTGTCGAGCTTTAGGTGCCACAGTGAGCCTGTCATCGGCTCACTGTGGCACCCAAAAACCAACGGCCAGACTGAAAGGGTCAACCAGGAGTTGGAGGCAGCCCTGCGCTGTGTAGTGATTAACAATCCTGCCTCTTGGTCTCAGTTTCTACCTTGGGTAGAATACTCTCACAACTCCCTGACCAGCACTGCCACAGGTATGTCCCCTTTTGAGGTGTCCTTGGGCTATCAGCCCCCTCTGTCTCCCTCTCAGGAAAAGGAACTCTCAGTACCATCTGTGCAGCATCACCTTCATCGTTTGTGCAGAAGAGGACAGAGACTGATCTTTAAACCTTTGCTGAGGTAGATTAGACCGGCTTCACATGTAAGCATCAGCCAATCACAGATCCCCCAAAATTAAGGAAGTTTGTGATGATAAATGTTAATAAATGTATCCTATACATCCATATAGGATATAATGTAAACAATGCAATGCATTTATAGCAGATGTGCGAATAATCTCATCGTCTGACTGCTGATTGCAGCAGTCCACATTGTTAGCAGAAACAGAGAGCCCCAAAGCCAAATTTCACTTAGGGCCCCATGAAGGCTTAGGATGGCCTGGCTTAGGGGACTTTGGGATGCAGGGAGTTGATCACTATCAAAGTAAAATGATTTCCAATATTAAACAGAGGGTTAAACAGCATATTGCTGTGATGGATCAGTAGAAGAGATTAAACAAACACAGAAGAGACTAAGATTCCCAAATCTAAAGTTATTGCAAATAAATCAGACAATGCAAAAGCATTAGGGACTGTGGGGCTCCTGCCATAGCTACTTTTGAGTATAACATGCAAAAGGTTGGAAGGCAATGTAATAAAGCCCAAAGCAGCAATATGTCATTATCAGCTGCCAGTGCAGAGAGATGTTGTTAAAACTTCTCTGAGGCTGGCAATAATAATCTGAATTTAAATATATGTGCACAGAAATGATTGCTAAAACTTTATCTTGCACATAAACTGAAATCAATTATTTTCCCAAAAAGCAATGGTGATTGTGATGTAGTCTTTTAAACTATAAGGTATTTTTTTAAACTTACTAGATTGGATATTACTTGATTGTGGCAATGTGTTGGAAGCTGATGGGCCAAATTTTAAAAGTCTATGTGGTGGTTTATTTTTTACTTTTCTGATCCCATAGTACATTTGAGGTTGTAAATATTTGAGCAGAACATGATCAAGTGCAGGGAGACACTGGAGGCTGTTAAAGATGCAACATGTAAACCCTGTAGGCTCTGCGGTTTGAAAAGACACTAAAACCGTTAATTGTCTTTTAATTTTCTCAGTTTATGTGAGACCTGCAGTATTTATTATATAAGGAGTCTCTGCATGAATGGATTGATTAAACCAAATGTAGCAGTTATGAAAAAACTGAATAAAACGGGGAACAGTGATTTAGAAAAAAGTATTGGCACAGAAAGATATCTTATTGATAGAAAAACAGTGCTACATTTTAAGAAAACTTTTTAAAACACTGTCAGCTCATGAGTCACTGTTTATAATAATTATCTGCCACAATGGAGACTACATAGGAGCAACCAGTTAATGAACAGCAAACAAATATAACCTCTGAAGTTTTTAACTGTTACTTTTTAAAATGATGCCTCATCAGCTAGCTGGGGGCAGCCCTAATGCTAGTTTAAACTTAACACATGAAGATTTGATTTATTCTTTGATATCTGTTTTTATATTACTTCTGCCCCTCATACCACACAAGGTTTTGGGCACAGACTTATCACAGTTTAAAATTGCTACCTTTCAACATCCTTGAGCAGCTAATTCTCCAGCATTAATGATATACTAAGCTAACAATTATCGTCACCTGTGATTTTTACTTTCTGTTTTTCATTGTCAAAAAAATTTAAAATGACACAATTAATATCTTAGGTTTGGTTTTGGGGTATTACTCTTCCAACTTCCTATGTTGTCCTAGCCATGTTGCTATGTTAATAACAATGCTATAAAACTAAAAAAAAAATTTAAAAACACCTTAGATTTAATTTCAGCTGTTTTTTTGTTTATTTATGTTTGGTTTTATAGTAAATAAATCATAAAATCCCCAGTAACCTTTGAACCAGTGATGTTTGGACATGGCTGCACAGTGGTGCAGTTGGTAGAGCTGTTGCTTTGCAGCAAGAAGGTTCTGGGTTTGATTCCCGGCCCCGGTCTTTCTGCATGGAGTTTGCATGTTCTCCCTGTGCATGGTGGGTTTTCTCCGGGTGCTCCAGTTTCCTCCCACAGTCCAAAAACATGACTTTCAGGTTAATTGGCCTCTCCAAATTGCCCTTGAGTGTGTGTGTGCATGGGTGTTTTGTCCTGTGTGTCTCTGTGTTGCCCTGTGACAGACTGGTGACCTGTCCAGGGTGACCCCGCCTCTCGCCCAGAACGTTAGCTGGAGATGGACACCAGCAACCCTCCCGACCCCACTAAGGGACAAGGGTGTAAGAAAATGGATGGATATTTTAAACCATTAATTTTCTAACTTTCTTTAGCAGTTCAGTGGTTACTGCTATACTCTGTTGTCAGGGCTACAACAACAAAAGAACATCCTGTTGTTCATGTAGCTTGTATGATTAAAACATCACAGTTTTTTCTTGTGTGGTGTCTAATAACCATTACATACAAATGTTGTATGTGGAAACATACTGTCATTTTTCAGGCGGTGAATCTGAGTTTTAAACTGCTGCTTTTCTAACTTTCTGCCAGACTTGTCATGCTATAGTGCTGGGGTTAATTTAAGCATTAGAGGAACAAGTTGAGATTTAATTTCAGCTGTGTTTTTTTTTCTTCATTTCTACCCATTTTTGTTGAAAAATCATTGTGTGTCTTGAATTTTAAAGCAATGATTCTCAGGCTATTTTTTTAGCTTCTTGAGCAGTTACTTGCACTTCATTGGCAATATTTTATTTTTCAATAAATTTTTACAGCAGGAGAGAATCATAAAATGTCTTCCTACAGCACTAAGCTGTGCTGCAGTGATAACGCTAGCTCAAACAACAAAAAAAAGGGCATGGTGGAGAGTTGATTTCAGCTGTTACAGTTTTATTTCAGTCCATTCTTATAACAAATAAGATCATAATTTGTTAAACTGCTACTTTTTTAAACTTCCTGTAGCTTGCTTAAACAGCACTAGTTTAAGCTTGAGCATAAACAGATACAATAAGTCAAGTTTTTGTTTCCAATCCCAGTAATTTAATTTATCTCCTTTTCTATAAATGCTTCAGCCACAACATTTTTGTTTTTTTATGTAAAGAATTAAATTGCAATATCCTTCCAGGGACTGAAGGGGGGCCCTTTTTCTTTTAAACAGTTAAACTGGAGAGTAGAGCATTTCTTATGTAACAAAGGATCATTTAAATTATTAGAATAGCACAATGAATGTTTACTTTTTGCTGCATGATAGCTGCCTTAAGCCATTGCCACATGCTACTGTCTGGTTCCCCTGGGACCAAGGTTTTGGTATACTCTTTACATTGTCTCCCATTGACCAGGTAGATAGACCAGTCAAAAGAGTAAACAGGAAAGCTTCAAAAGTCGAAAAGAAAAGAAAAAACCTCAGAAAGCTTTTAGAACTTTGATCAAGATCACTTTAAATGACCAAAGAACAACTGGAAAAACAGAATGAGGGTTGTACTCCCCGCTCCAGGGTTTGTATTTCCACTTTTGCAAGCTGTCAGAGATTTCATGTCAGTAGCTTCCTAATCGTTTGATCATTGTGAAGCAGTGCATGCATGAGTAGAGCTTATTATGCTTTTCATTTTTTGTGTTAACCTTGACAAGACTGTGGAACTAGACACGACTGATGGGCCATTTTCTGGCCTATCCCATGCCAAGAAAGTAAGCCATGCAGAGTAGTGGTCTTATTGGCTTAACAAATCCTGTGTTGAAAATGTTCATGTTTGTCACTCTTGATTAGTGGCATCCCCTAATGTTCATTTTGTTCTCTGTTACCACCATGACAAATTGCCTGTGAAACAGAACATAACTGATCGTCATCTACAAGGTTAGCAGCAAGTCATTTAAAAAAATCCAAAAGTGTAAATCCTCATATACAAAATGTATACGATTTGTCAAACACCAAAATTCAGTGATGGCGTCATCATTAAGACAGAAGAAAAAAAATCAGTTGATGAGAGGCATTTCCTCTTCCCAACATGCAGCTTGATTCATTTTTCCTGAAGCAATTTCAGCTTTGCAAAGAAGGAAAGTTGTTTTGTGTCTTGTTTGTGAGTGTGTATATGTGTGCATGCATGATTGCATGCATGGTAAAATAGCTTTTGTGCAATTCATTACAAATTGTGCTGACAAGAGACTTGCAGGGAAAGCAGTTGTGTGCGCGTGGAGGGAATATCAAGAAGACCTTCTTTGCTCAGAGATGGCCTGCAGCTTTAAAGATATCGGCTCATTCATGCGAGGTCGTGAAATAGCACACACAAACAAACAAACACTGGCTGGACAGCAGTGTGTGCATTGATATCAGATTAGTATTCAGAGCCAAAAACCCTTCTCATTATTGCTGGCAGCCCTGATTACTAAGAGCTGCAGAGGAAAGGGAATAATATGGTTCAGTAATAGGCAGGCAAATGAAGTACAGTGTGTCTTTAAGAAAATAGGGTAGAAAAAAATAGTACATTTAGACAGTTATAGGGTACTTAAAGATTAAAAATGCTTTTACTACACATGCAGAGAGTACATAAATACTGTAGGCTGCACTTGTCAGGGCATAGTGAGGGAGATGGGTAAGGAGGGAGAGAAGGACGGTAGGGATAGATGGATATTCTTTTTGGCCATTTTTTCTCTGTATATTCTTTGTTTTTGGTTGGTTATGTCTCATCTTCTGTTTGTTGTTCATCTGTTCTGTACCTGTAATTTAGCTTCTCTTGGATGTGTCCAATCAAGCACTTAGATAGGACTGAGAGATTGCAAATAAATGGCACATTGCTTCAGTTTGTTGACGACATTCTAATTGCGTCACCTACATTGGATGATTGCCATCAGGATTCGATAAAAGTCCTTGAAAGACTGGCTGAAGGAGGGTAGAAAGCCTTCAAAGACAAACTACGGTATTGTCAGACACAGGTGGAACACCTGGGTGGACAACTCTCAGAAGGAAGCATTAACATATCACCTTCTCAACTAGAGGGTGTCAGCAAAGTGGAAGAAATTATGACATTTCTCGGCATGACAGGTTTCAATGCTGATTGGATAGAAAGTTATGCAGAAAAAACAGCACCACTCAGTGAACTCATGAAAAGAACCAGGTCATCAAAACCAAAAGAAACTGTCATACAGTTGACATACAGTTGACCCGCGCAAGAAATAATTAAATATTTCCGTTTTATTTGAGTCTGGAGGATCTTTTATTTTGAAAATCCTTTAACCGGATTCTCTCTCGGTTACTTGCGCGCCAACACTGAGCCCACAAACAGCAAAATGATTAAGAAACAGATCAGATGTCTTTGGAAAGTTTCTTTGCAAAGGGGAAAAGGCCCAGAGAAGAGACAGGAGGATGGATTTATCCCGGACCGGTAGGTGAGTCCCACATTACAAGCCGCTCTGTGTAACATGCGGCGACCGGCTGCTAATGAAGCATTGAAGCTTCAAACTGCTTGACCTCGTAGAGACCAAGCAGGCTGTGGATGTAAGCAACACTTTGGGTGTCATTGTCTCCATCACTCCCAGATTGGACCGTCTCGTTGCAGAGAAACAAGCTCAGGGCTCCGTTAGTCATTATCGTGAGTTAAAATGTTCACGAAAGTAAAATGTTCGTTTTTGTGGCGCATCTGTACCTTATTTTGAAGGGATATGTAAACGTTACCATAGCGACCAGAGTCAGAGCGTTTGGGCAGTGGTCGAGAGGAGATGAGTAGAGCTTGTGAGTCTTAAGTCTGGTTTAGACGGCAAGATTTAAGAATTGTTAGCTGGAACACCAACATGTGGCATGTGTTTGAAGACTCCTGAATGGAGTCTGATTGCTGCTTGTGGGACCTTCAGCCTTATCTGAATAATAAGGCCTTATTTATAATCTGCTTGCTTTTATGCAAGCAGATTATAAAATACACACCGGTAATAAAAACAACAACAAAAAAACAAGATTTATAAGACAGTACAAAGATAATTAAAGGCTGTATGCTAGCTCAAACAAGTGGGTTTTGAGTTTGGACTTAAAATATTGCAAAGACTCGATGTTAAATGTTAGTGTTTTAACAAAATAATGTCAGACACATCTTAAGCATACCATAAAACGTAACTTACAGCATTGTTTCTGTCATATAAGGACTGATATTTCTGTAAGGCTGGTCGTCATGGCAACGCTGGGGAATTATCGTTGTTGTCGGGTCCTGCTCCTCATGTGATGTTGTGTTGGTTCTGGGCTAGCATTAAAGCAAAGCTAAGAAAGTTCTGGTTAAAGCTGAACACGTGTGTGGACATTCAGTACTTTACAGTTTCAATTGAGTTTCTCCGTGGATGGCAAAAGATTAAATGCTGAAGATAAAATAACGTTCCGACATACTTGCTGCATCTCTGGGAAAAAACAAGAAATGACCTAACAGGAAGCTTATCGCTGACACTACAATGATTCTTCAAAATAAAAGCCTTCAAATTTACTGCAGCTACAAATAACTTAAAATGCCATCAAACCTTACAATGTCCATAAAAATATTTAAGAAAATGCTGTAAGAACAGCACAGACTCCTTCATGTTCATGACAGATGTTATGTCATTTTTATGGCAGTGTCATGTCAGTCTTATGCACACCCTGTCAAATCAAGTGTTACCCTCAGTTCTAAGCGTTTTCACCACCTCTAAGTAAGTAGCTCAAAATACTTCACTTTGGATGTGATTGGACAACTTATTTCCTTATCTTCTCCTGTAGGATTATTTTATTAGTTTGGGTAATTTTGGGAGCTGCGTGAACCTGCATTAATTTTAGAACAGGTGCCACAATCAGTCTCCATTCAGGAATCTTCAAACACATGCCACACTCTAAACTGTGTATGACTATTTGCATAAATCTTTCAGGATCCACTCCTCTAAAGCGAGTTCATCATCTGGGGGCCCTCACTCCCTCCACAACCATTCATTTTTCATGAGTCCCACTGGTGATGGAGCATGTCCACAAGTAGGGCCAGGAAATTACTGAGAGACTGTCAGGCACTTTATGGTCTGAATATTAAGAAGCACACAAACCTTAATCTAATTCCAAGTTCTTCTTTGCTTTTATGTATTATTGCTAGTCACCTCCCAGAAATACTGACCTTTTTTACAGAGAGCAAATTGCTGAAATTGCTTACTTCTGAATAAATCATTTTGTCACGCTTCAAGTACAAAAGAGTAGCAACATGGGAGTCGATCATATGAAGATTTTGTACTCACAATCCACCCAAATTAGCTTTGGTCAATGCATGCATTGAGCAAATGGAGCATTTAAAAAACTTTAATACTGAATGGAATTTTAGAGTTTTGCACAGTCATTTCATATTGACATTTTTCTCTGGTGGTGCAATTGATCACTTGGTTCTGCTCTGTGGCGTGCAGACTGAGAGCAGCTGACTCCAACAGGCATAATAAAAATCAAGATGAGGAAGACTGGAGGTACAGAATTGTGCAAAAGTTACAAATCATCCTTCATTTCTCAAAACCAGGCGTATAAAAAGACAAAACTTCTGAAAATTTAATTATATTTGCTAAATATCAGAATAATTAAAGTTTTTTAAATGTTTCTAAACTTTCTTCAGTTTCAGAAATTTACATACATTTCCTTAGTATTTAGTAGCATTGCAACTTGCACTTTAGGGGAGACGGGTAAGTTGAGCCACTCCTTGTTGCTAAGAAACAGTACAAACCATTGATCATGTGACCAACTAGTTAGGAGGAAGCCATCATTTCATTCAGTCTCTGAAGGCAAGAAAGGCACTGGTAAAGTTGGTAGACCAAATTCACTTCAGAGTAACAAAACATATTGTTTAATAAATACAACTATCATAATTTTCATAACTTGTGTCCACCACAACAGCTCTTTGGATATGCTATTTTACCAAAACATTCATTCTAGGAATGCACCACATCCTGAAACAGATACTCAAGTTAGTGGCTAAACTATGGTTGCTTTGTTAAATATGAAGAATAGTTTATCTTGCTGGAGATTTTTCCACCACCAAATAAATGTACTCAAAATTAAAGTTTGAATTAAAAACAACCAATAGTTTGGCTAACAACAAGAAGAAAAAAACTGCATGACTGCTTTAATAGAAGATCGATTTGTTTTGGGGTACCAATAAACTTGAATGGAGCTATGTGTGCACTATATCAACAAAAGCAGATGATTGGCTATGGCAAAAACCGGACTTGAAATGCACAGATACTTCAAATGTACAGCCAAATTAGCAAATTATCAATTAATCTTATCAATTAATCTAAAGTTTATTTTTTTTAAATCGACTGATGATTGATACGCAGGCATTTTTTTTTATAAACCTGAGTTTTCTCTTGTATAAAAAGGGGTGACTGTCTTCTTGCATCATAAAGGGCTAAATATTTTATAATATGCTGAATTTTAAAAAACATTGTGAAGCTGAAGGAGCTTGTCCAGTGTTTATATTTCAAAACAGAACAATAAAGTGCATCTTGAATCCCACACAAGACTTTGTTTGGACCATTTCTATTTCCCGTTTTGCCATCTTTGTTTCTGTATCAACTGGCTCTGATTAAGGATGGCCTGCTGGGAACCTCTGCTGGATGACAGAAAAGGGGCATCCAGAAGAGGTCCATAGTGTTAGCCAACACTATAGTTTGGCTAATAATGTAGCCAATCTACAACACTACTAGTTGATCTACTGGAACTCATTTTAATCTCATAAATCATTAATTTATATTAATTGTAGGTTTATTAATAGTTTGCATCCCTAACACAAATTTAATAATTAAGTAACAAAACTTAATTACCACAGTTATACATTAAAGAAAACATAAAATCCACTAACAACCTGAAAATTGCCAAGACAACAAAAAGAGTACAACACCTGAAACTAATTCAGTTCATTATTGTAGGTTTGGTTTGAACTCCACTTATTTTCTGCATTGCTTCATGAGAGTACCCATTAGCAACACATTCAAAATTCAAACATGCATAACCATCTCCAACATTATGAATTATACACAAACATTAAAACCTTGGTGTGAGACTTTAAATGATCTAACAACATGATTTGAATGAGGTTCTTTAAATCCTCACTAGGTCAAGGTATGGCCTCATTGTGGAAATGTCTCCTTGCTGTGCTCTTCTTTACTCACGTCTATATTTGGACTATATTTAGAGCAGATTGCCTCCAGCAATCTTCCAGTCAAGGATGAGACCCATTTGTCTTTAGTAGGAGGCTTTTGTGAACTAGTTTTTGACAAATAAATAAATAAAAATAAATAAATAAATAAAAAATAAATCCAACATAAGAAATCTTCAGGTATGAAAAAGGGCTGAGTAAGAATTTTTGTACCTTTTTGAGAGTCAGACATTAACATTTTTCAAGTTTTTTATTCAAGCTTATTATTTATTTATTTATTTATTTATTTATTTTGTACACTAATTTTAAGTCTGGTATTTGACAATTTTTGCAAGTATTCAGTGGTTTTTAAAGTATGTCCCTGTTAAAATGCTAGGTTTTTGTGATGTAGAAAGTCAAATCTTAAGTTCTAAACTTTTTACACCTGCAATTTTACAGTCATACTCAGTAACATTTATATATTATTATGAATATGCGTTCTGATTATGCTAATTCCTTTCTAAGTATAATTACATACTTTTAATGAAGTATCTCTTATAAAATGTGTTTTTGTCTGATGTAATACTCAAACCTCAAATCTGTTTTTATTAGCAAGTAAGTAAGTAGAAAATCATCATAATTAACTGGAACAAAGGCTTGAAAAACTGTGTGTAAATAGTCTATGTGATTAAACTGAGTTGCTGAAGTAAGTGAAATTTTTAATCATATTCTAATTTGACTGTGCATGTATGTTGCCCAATTCAACTGACAAAATCTGCAAAAAGGAGAGAATGCAAGCAAAAACAAAACAGAAAAAAACCTTGTGAAAGTGTGCAAACACGGAAGGAACAGGTATTGAAAATTGAAAATTACATTCAGAATGGCAGCAATGAAAATTTATTTCAATTAAAGTTATCAGTTTATGGAACAATCAATGAGCTAAAACAATCTAAAATATCCTGTATTTAAAATAATTTTAAAAATCATTGTGATGAAGCATTGAATAAGCTCATGGTTTATTTTCATGTATTTCAAAAATGTCTTGAGTTGGAAAAAAAAACTAATTTTTTGTGAATATGAGACATATATAAATTTATACTTCTTTTTTTCACTTATGATTTCCTTTAGCTGTTACATAAACCATTAATATTTATTATGGAGTAATGAAATAAAATAAGAAAAAAAAAGAAATATAACAACTTGCATCTTTTATTATTATTGTAGCGTTCAGTCTTTTCTTGACTTGACACGTTTCCATTACAAATGTGTGTAAAACTGTCTTTTTTTCTACATTAGCGTAATATTGACAATTTTGCAATTGCGGTGTTTCCATTGTGAAGCACAATTAAAATTATACATGAATAAGTTTAAGTGGTAAGTCATTAAAAACATCATTCTCCTAACACTTCCTGTTTTCTTCTTTGTGATTTGAGCCAGTTGTAACATCCAATTGTTGATCACATGACTAATGTGAGGCAATAAAAGTATTTCCATTGCAGTTTTGCAAAATGAACTAATATTTATACAGCCAAAAAACACCTCATTCTAGAGGCAAAACGTTTTATCCAATAACAACTATTTTTTCAAAATTGGTGTGTTTCCATTAAGCAAATTTATTTTCGAAATGTCAAATTGCACAATATATGGTCAATGGAAACACTTCTGTCTACTCCTCTTTGCAAAGGTTCTCCAAATCTCACATTATGAGGAGAAGTGTAGTCTATAGCCCTTGTTGGGTCACCTCCAAGATTTGATGTAAAAGTCAGTGCTTCCTTAAAATTTGGTATTTCTATAGGGGTGTGTACAATTTAATATCTACTCTAAATAATTTCAGCTGGGTTTTTAGAGTATTTGTTACCAATAGTCTATCACAAATCCATGAAGAATCCATAAATCCATAAAAAACCTAAAGATACCACAGTGTGTTAGACAAAATTGTGTTTTACCACCAAGATTATTTCCAAAGCTGAAAACTTGACAGATAGAGGATGATAAACTGAAGGATGATGCATCTCTCAGGTTGTGTTGGGTTTTTGACATGTTTATGTGGTACAGCTCATCTGTGGATAGTTGTAGGTCTGTCATGGTTTCTTTTGTAGTGTCACTATCAGGTGCAAAGACTAGACAAAAGAAAAATAGCAAAACATAACAGAAGATGTTTAGAAAACCCCAAAATTTTTTGATCAAGACCACTGTGCAGATTACAAGAAAGTCTAGTTTCTACACAAGCATGTGCACTGTTGTGTACCATTTCAAATAACTTTTCATCTTGATTTTCACTTCCTTTGTCCATATTATCATTTTAAAACCTGACAATAATATTTATCTGAGATCCAGAACTCAATATTACATTTTCTAACAGGCACAGTTCAATTAATTAAACTATTAACCAAATTAAGCAGAACTTGACAAAGTAGTTACCTGCCAGAAAGATTAATTTATTATGGAAATAACACATCAGCAATCCTCCAGCAATTATGGAAATCCACTATAGCAGGGGTATGAAATTCTTTCATTTTGAGCCATGTCAAGATCATGAATGTTATCAAAAGCTGAAATGTATTGATAAAACCTACTAATAACCTGTTAAAATATTAGTGAATAGCTATCTCTGAATTTGATAAGTACTTCTTGAAATTAAATATTGAACATTTTTTCACAATGATCAGTCCCTCCAGGAATTCACAATTGCTTTTGTAATTTTTTTTGCAATACAAATCACATATTCTGTGGTTCTAATTTCGAAATATGTGCAAGGAATTTTGTGATATTTGTGAATGTATTACAGTAAATGTGACCTTTTATTATTCGCATATGGATCAGATTATTTCTTGACATCAAGTAAGGCAGCAGGCAGTAGAAGTAAGAAATACTTCCACCTGCAGGTGGCAGTTAGCATAACTTAAACCCAATGTTTTTGGACATTTTTGCTGAAAGTTTGCATTAAACTCACTATATATATTATTATTATTATAATTATAATTCCCTTCTCACCCTCCGCGGGTGGTCTCTCTCTCTCTCTTTCATCCTCTGAGCTCGGGTCCTCTACCAGAGGCCTGGGAGCTTGAGGTTCTCCTCCAGTATCTTGGCTGTGCCTAGAACTGCACATTTCTGGACTGAGATGTCTGATGTTGTTCCTGGGATCTGTTTGAGCCACTGCTCCAGTTTGTGATCTTCACCTTCCAGGCCTTCTCCAGTTCCTCTCTGAGGCCCTGGTATTTCTCCAGTTTCTCATGCTCCTTTTTCCTGATGTTGTGGTTCATTGAAGATGTGAATGCAGCATTGAGAACGATCCCTACCAACACCGTAACTGAAACCAATGAACTGATATACAACTCAGCATCAGTGATCCTTGAGATGCTTGGCTATAAGAGCAACCATGAGACCCAATATCCACCATGGAAAAGACGGTTAGAGGCTAAGATCAAGATAACAAGGAGGGAAGTGAGCCAACTGTCAGAGTTCCTAAGAGGTGCAATGAAAAGATCAGTACCCAAGAAGTACAGACAGATGCCCATACCTGAAGCACTCGAAACTGCCAAACAAAGACTCCAAGCCTTGACCAGCCGCTTAAAGAGATACACAAGAGATAATGAAGCCAGGAGGATTAACCGGCTCACTCCCAGAGGGAACAATAGCAGACATAGAGCACAGCTACAAGTGCCTGTGAATACCACAAGCAAATGGCAACCTCGATGAGGTCACAAGGAAAGGAGCCACAGCCAAATACCTCCAACGAATAAGGCAAGTCCTGAGAAGCCAGCTCAATGGNGCGTTCAGCAACGTTCACCTTTCTGCAACCTTCAGAGACCATGGGCGTTAAGGGAATGAAGACTCTGGTTAAAGAATCAGGCACTTTGGAGGATGTTGGCTTCAAGAACAGCGCCGTCATCATTGACGGTCCAAATCTCTACTATTCTCTGTATTTTAACTCCAAGCCGAAGCTGGACCAGCAACACGGAGGAGATTACTCTGCATTCAGAGGTCTGGTCTGTCAGTTCTTCAGCAGCCTGAAGAGCTGCAACATCAAGCCGCTGGTCCTTCTGGATGGAGGCGCAGAACCCATGAAGAACAAAACTGTTGAAACTCGTCTGAAAGACAAACTTCAGAAAGCAAAGAGACTTTCAGAGTCCAGGGCTGACAAGTGGGACAACATCTTGCCTCCTCTGGTCAAAGACGTCTTCATCCAGGTCCTTCAGGAGCTGCAGGTGGAGATCCAGCAGTGTTTTGGAGAGGCAGACCTGACAGCTGCTCTGAAGGCCAATGAGAAGAAATGCCCCGTTCTGTCCAACGACTCAGATTTTTACATCTTTGATGTGCAGGAAGGGTTCCTTTCAATTGATGGGTTCCAGTGGGAATCTGTGACACAAGGAGCCATTCCTGCTCAGCGCTACAAAATCTCACAGTTTTGTAGATGTTTTAATGTAGACGAGCATCACATGCCCGTCTTTGCTGCTTTATCAGGAAACGATTACTCACAGTTAGAAAAAGAAGACAGCAAAAAGTTAATCGGAAAATATCTTAAAGCTCAGCAGCCAGGAGGATCCTCTACTAGTCGACAGCGAGCCATCCTCAAGTTTTTAGGAGAGTTCAGGGGGAAGACGCCCGAGGAGGCTGTGACAGCAGCTCTGCAGCAGGTTGGCAGATCTAAGCAGGAGGACCTCAAACTTTACCTGAATTCAGCTCAACAATATGCCTTAAAGGAGCCACCTCGTCCCAACCTGCCTCAGTGGGTCATCCAGGAAATTCAGAGAGGAAGACTGACCTCCTTCGTCACATCTGTTGTGACCCAGAAGTCGATGACCTTGACTCCACTGGTGGAGGACTTCTCCCAGCCCAGCAGCTACAGTGCTTCCCTCCGGATCCGACAGTTCTTCTATGGACTGTTGCTTGGAACAGAGCTATGCACAGAATATGACCGGGAGGGCGCTGAAGATATGCGTCCTAAACAGGTCACCCCTGTCCTAGCAGGTGTGACACCAGAGGAGCTGCAGAAACTGGAGCTGGAACATCTGAATGAGGTAAAACTGCTTCCCTCGGATCATGCTTTTCACTGATAAGATGTTGCTCCAGGTTACAATGAAAACCAATCAGTTAAAAGTAGAGGAGAAGCAACATATCACAACATCTCGTAACACCAACAGTAACATGTCAGAGCTTTAGCATGCATAAGGTGTAACGAATTACGGCTGTAATAAGATGTCAAGAGATCTTACACCCATAGCAACATGCTAGGAATAGTTAAGGAAATATATAAGTCTTACCTAAGGTGAATCACTGAGTCAATCAAGAACGAATCAAAATGCATTTTGATTATTATTTTATTAAGAAATTAAGTAAAGAAAATGAGCAGTGACTCCCCTGCCTAGTCCAGGGAAGTGAAGAAAAGATGAAGGTACATCACTTTTACTCCCTCTTACAGAGATGGAGAAAAAGGGAGAATCTCTTCAGTTTCAGTTCATTCACAACTCTGGTATTTGAGCTGCAGACTGAGACCCTGGACGGTTCAAACCCAGGTCAGAAATACCTATTATGTGTTTCCAGCGAGCTGTCTCCAACATGGAGGGTGCTTTGATTTGATTTGCTTTAATTGAAACATGTTAGGGATGCAACACGCAACGCAGGGGCACTGCCAGGACTACCGCAGCTACTGTTACAATTTTTTGAGTCTATTTGACTCATAAAAAGCGTCACAATTTTAAAGGCTTGCATCTGCCTTGCTTTATTTGGTTCAATACTGATAATTAGCACAATATTTACTGCTCGTGATTTTAACATCCAACAGTCCACATCCAGTATGCAGGTAGGTTGCTTAAATTTTTTCTATTAGTTTTAGATACTGAAATGTCTCCCCATGAGCAACAGTCAAAAGCAACGTGCAAAATACACAAAGCAATCCAGACTTCTCAAAATGCCATGTAGTTGCATTTTATTCAAGCTGCAGTACATAACTTTAATAAAAAAATATGTTTTCTCCATATTTGTTAAAGCTGTCATGTTGTAGCAGTTTGTTATGAGACAGATAATCTGTGAAAATCAATCTCCTCCATCTGCTTCCTGAATTACTATTACTGGTTAAAGTAATGCACCGTTCTGACCAAAACAACCAATCAGAACCAGGAGGAGGGTCTTAATGCTGTCAATCATCCTCATTCACTCACTGTTAAATGTGCTAATGGTGGAGAAACAACTTATCATTACAGGAAACTGTTTATCTGCTGTCATTGGTAGCTATGCTAACTAAACTGAGCATTCACAGTTTGAATCTGCATAGCTCTGTGCTATGCTAGCTGCAACACGGCACAAATCGAGGGGCAGGAAGGATGAGCAGCACCACATGAGATGGTGATTGCCAGCACTAAAACTCTCCTGTCACTGACTGGTTGCTTCTAGCACTGGGAGAAAGCAGGAAATAGATTTTTCACAGATTACCTCTCATACCATACTGTCACAACATGATGACAGTTTTAAAAATATATGAAAAATATTTATATAAAAGTTACTGCAGCTTTAATTTCACTCAGGAAAGGGCAGGTCAGGAGGGACGTGGGTTAGAGCTGCTGCTGACTGACTCATCTGTTAAGTGGTAAAAGGTACAGGGAACAAGTTAAATATATGAATATGTTGGTAAGTTTTTTTCCTTAATTCATTAAATGCTGTGAAATGGAGGTAATCAGGAGTCTGTAGCTAAGCTAATTATGCTAACTGGTTGATAATCTCACACAGTCTACCCACCTCTCTTGGAGAAAAACTGGGTTATAAATTAACACTCTTGCCTTTTTCTCTCTCTCCCTCCATTTTGTTTTTGAAAACCTGATTTTATAACTTTTCTTAGCAGCAGAGTAACTGCCACAGTAGCCGCTGCATTCAGCTGCAGCTTCTACTGACTGTAGCTGCTTACATCACTGTTAAGCTCCAAGCAGGAACGAACCATTTCATGCAGATCCAGGGGGGTTCATATCCGGGTATGATTCGTTCTTTGGTTTTTTCGTTTCAAAATAAAATTACAAAAACAAAACAAACATGTGTTCTTTTGTTTTTTTCGTTTTTAAAACGAAATTAGAAAAACGGCAATTGCAAAAATAAAAAACAAGCTGTTAATTTCAATTTTCATTATTTCATTATTGACAAGCGGTCTGACCCGGAAGTTCTCTCTGTCCGGCTTACCCAGGGGCCGTATCATAACAAGCTGAAGTTGGTTTCCAATTCCAGCTTCCAATAGCTAAAGGGCGATTCCACCTAATTTGTCACTACCTTCCGCATCTTTAATCGACTCTAGTTTAAAAACTACCACACCGAGACACTTGAAACTTAGATTATTCTCCTCTTCAAGCTGAATATTTAAAACCTGGTTTGGGATTTGTCAAACCTTTTCCTGATTTGTGAAAACTTGATAAAGTTCAATGTCAGGAGGAGGAAGAGGATCACTGGGAGATTCTGGGAAGCTGCATCCAAACCTGGAGCAGTGGCCTCTCCTCTGAGAGCCGCCTGCATGAAACAATGAAAAATTAATATTAAAAAAAAGTTCACACTGCACGTAAGAAGCCAACTGAAGGGAAGAATATATTTCACGCACACAAATAATATGAATTTACAAACTACAAAAAGATCAGAGGAAGGGGATATTAGTAACTGGTATTGGAAGAGAACACTGTGTCAAGGTTTAGACCAGGGGTCACCAACATGGGGCCCGCGGCCCCCGGTCGCCCGAGGGGACCTTGTGAGGGACCAAGTTCTAAAAATAGCCATTAGGGGGCACTGCCAAAAAAATATTCAATTAAATGTTTTGTACCCACTTTAAAAAAAGAAAAGAATAATATGGATTTTTTATTATCTAATCCTCTTTACTGTTAGCAAAATTGTGCAGAAAAACCTCTTTTTTTCAAAACGTCTTGTAGTAGCGAGTCTCTGGCGGTGGGCAGTCAAAGCTAAATGTCACTGGTCAGTTTATGGTTATTTGGCGGCTTGGCGCTTTTTCTGTAAGCTAAAAATGAATGAGCGGAGTTTGATCCCACTCTGGTTCTAACAGCCGTCATTTGGATCCCGGCTGAGCTTTATACCGTGTGCGGTTCTGGCGGGTCACATCTACTGAGCGTCTCAGAAACCTAAACAATTTAATCTAGTCCCCAAAGGAGTAAAAACTAAGCAAACAATGTTGCATCACTTTCTCCTCCTCTGGATGTCTGACACCACCTGAACCTGGGAATCAACATCCCGTCTTTCCGTGGATCAGACGGGTCGGCTTCGCTTTCATGTCTATTATTTAGCATCGTTTGTAAAAAGAAAAGTCTGCTGGTTTTACGGTTTAGGTTTGTGCTGGTTAGGTGCAGACAGTGATAGTTTGGTGCTACTCTCCAACCTGTCTAACTTTTTTTTTTTTGACCTGTCAGCTTTTCAGTTCGCGAAACCACAAAAAGGCTAATAAACCGGCGACCGTCAGAACCGCGCAGGGTGAAAAGCTCAGGCGGATCTTAGGACAACGGGAGGAGCTCTTTCAGTTTTAGCTCACAGAAAAAGCAAAAAACTAACAAAAGTAAACTGACCAATAGGATTTAC
Source organism: Poecilia formosa (assembly GCF_000485575.1). Lineage (NCBI taxonomy): Eukaryota > Metazoa > Chordata > Actinopteri > Cyprinodontiformes > Poeciliidae > Poecilia > Poecilia formosa. Next base: position 120,013 of record NW_006800457.1, on the reverse strand, counting down.
AGTGGTGTGAAAAAGTGATTGCCCCCCTCGATAAAATATACTATAACTGTGGTTTTTAACACCTGAATTCAGTTTCTCTAGCCACACCCAGGCCTGATTATTGCCACACCTATTTTCAATAAAGACATCACTTAAATAGGAGCTGCCTGACACAGTAAAGTCCACCAAAAGGTCCTGTTGAGAAAATAAATTTAAAATAAGCTAGTTTTAAAACTTAACATGTCTTGATCCAAATGGCCTAATTGTGGTTTTAAAATCAGTAACTTATTCTGGCCCATTGACCTTTATGCTACCTGTAGTTACAGCAGATGGTTTGCTAGGATCGTTTGAACTGCCTTTTGTCTGTGTGGGAAACAATCAGGAGAAGTTCCAGCTTTTCACACTCATCTGTGAAAAGCCGTAAACACAGCAGGAGTTCCTGGCTTTAGAGAGGGTCAGAGATAGCTCCTGGTTGGATGAGCAAAGATACGCCTTATTTGAATAAATTAAAGATGAGAATACGCCTTTTACTATAAAACTTTCTACACAGAAGTAACAGATCAGATTTGTTCTTGCAACTCTCCAAAGACGTCTTTGGACGTCTTTGCTTTTCTTCTTCTTTCCATTTATGTCAGGTAAATGAATGTATGTCTCCGTTGTTCTGCAGTTTCTGTGTAAGTTTATGCATTGTCTTATATTGGATTAAACTCTGTAATTCTGTGACGTCAACACGCATTGNGTGTCTTCCATTGTCTGCTGCGTCACGGTGAAGTCTTCAAGCAGGAACGAACCATGTAACGCAGATTGGGGAGTTCAGGGCAAAAACGGATGTGTGTTTTTTGATCTGGGAGTGGGAACATTAAATTTTTACTGCTAAAAACAATCTTTGAAAATACATTTTGTCATTGACAGGGCCCCGATTTTTTTAATTTTTATTTCTATGAACAAAAAATAAATAATTAAATTGTGGAGGGCCTCCTGTTGGTCAGGGCCCCTAGAATTGTCATCACTTTTCCCCCCTATACCGCGCCCCTGCTTCCAATACCAATACAGATATCTAAGGTTTTGTATCAGCCGATACCAATCCAATACAGAAAAACCGTGTTGAATTGACTTAAAATATTTGTTTTTCTAATCATAGACATAACTATACTGAATTACATTTACGTATTTGATAACTCTGCACCAGCACACTATAATAATAATTTTTTTGAGCCTGAGGGTTTGTTTATTCCCTCATAAACAAACCNGGTGAGCGTTCAGCGTGGTACTGTTCCTCTATTTCAGCCGCCGCTCTTACACCTTGTTCGGTCTGGAGCTGATGCAAGCGGGGATCAACCACTAGCACCACTTCATTGAGTCCCAGGAGGTGGCTGTTGGTCTTGGCTATCGATACCACCCCTTTTTCGGCGACTGATTGAGCGGTGTTCCCTCTCAAATCCGGGGATCTCAGTCCTTGCACACTCACCACTATTCTTCTCATCCCTTCGTTGCTCGCAGCTGTGAGCCCTCGGTAGAGTCCGTGCCAAATCTTTTTCCTGTAATCCTCCAGGTTGTCCCCTTTTTTGTATGCGTCGATGGGGACCAAAACCACTACACCGTAGTTCAGGTTGTAGCCATTTATTACGACCACCTCCCCCTTGGTTGCAGCGCTGCCTGTAGTTCTCAGAAGGCGTTGGTCTCGTTGGTAATCTTCCCCCGCTCGGTGTTTGAGGTCCACTCTAAACTGTCGGTTGTGGATCTTGTACTTATCGTTGGTGAACGCGATCAGTCCGTCACCTTCGATGTCCCACGGCTCTCCGATGTAGCGATGTACTTGGAGCCCAGTCTGTAGCTTGATGCTGATGATTTCCTTGGGCAATGGGGCTAGTTCTCGGGGCATTTTCCGGGCGTTTGATTTCTGAGGCTTTTTCCTGGGGCTGTCGGTTGTTCCTCTCTCTTCGTCTGTATCGCCCCTCTCGTCATCTGAACTACTTCCAGACTGCTGTCGTAGGGGAGCCGCTGGCTTCCTCTCCGTACTGTATGCTTGTGGCTGGAACTCACCCTTCCAGTCCCGTCGAGGAGACCATTCTTTCGCGGCCTCTGCCCACTGTCCTTCATCAAGGTCGACAGCAAACGTCCTACCCTCGATCCCCCATCTCGACAGCTCAGCTGGTCCTTGTCGGTCCCTTGAAGGGCCCGGTAGTTCTTGGTCTTCCTCATCGTCATCTTTTGTCAGGTCTATCAGGTCCCCTGACTCTGGCTTTCTTAGCGGCGACGGGTCACGGCTGGTCTTCTGGGTAGGAGGTTCGGACATGTCTGACTCCTCCAGGTCCAGCTCTCGTTTCTTCTCTTGATTCATTCTGTAAGCTGCGAGTCTCTGCAGGACCTCAGTGCACTCGGCATAACGTGGTGTTCCTCGGACATCTGGGTTTACCAGGATCCCGTCTATGCCGGCGGCTATTGTCGCTGTCTTCACTATACTGTCGTATTTTTCAGAAGGACTGTAGATGATTCGTAATTTGCCACCTGTCCACTCTTCCAGTAGGTTAGCAAACCACTCCAACCACTCTTTGACTTCTGCCTTTTTGGTAACCTTTTCCGGGCATTTGACGACTCCTAGGCGGTGACCATCTTTGAGCTGTGTGCAGTAATAGACTTTCCGCTGCCCTATTAGTGCTTCCATCATCCTCCTCCCAAGCTTCGGGTCATCCGAATAATGACCCCGTTCGAAGCTTCGCCGATTGATCGTGGTCCAGGAATCTATTCCATCACCGAGCAGTATCAGCATTACTGGAAGTTGTTGCAGGACAATCTGGGAGCGCAGGAGCAGTGCTTCTTCATCCGGTCCGGTGACGCTCGTCTCCCGCTCTGTCGCTGATGCTTGCGGGGGTTCCAATCCTCCTTCTTCCTTCTCTTTTCCTTCATCCATGATTGTCTTTGTCTTCGAGTCGCCTTTCCCCCAAAGCCTCTCTTTAGCCTTCAAGCAGGGATGGGTTTTAGGCTATTGGCTACTGGCTTCACTTCTGGATACTCTAGATTATCCTCAGCTGAAGCTGTCCCTCACCTGCATGCCATACAGTTACTGCGAGGGTTGTGACTGACGGCTGGATCAGCCACCACTAACTCTTTTCCTTAAGAGCTAGCCTCCCAAGTGAGCTATTCAGATACTCGCCTC
>NW_006800457.1:109398-115049 GCF_000485575.1 Poecilia formosa | reverse complement strand
GCCCAAAATTACCCCAAGAGCGCAGCGACGACTCATCCAAGAGGTCACAAATGACCCCACAACAACGTCCAAAGAACTGCAGGCCTCACTTGCCTCAGTTAAGGTCAGCGTTGATGCCTCCACCATCAGAAAAAGACTGGGCAAAAATGGCCTGCATGGCAGAGTTCCAAGAAGAAAACCAGTGCTGAGCATCTTTCGTTTTGGAAAGATGCATTTTTCCAAAACGCATCTTGATGATCCCCAAGACTTTTGGGAAAACATTCTGTGGACTGATGAGACAAAAGTGGAACTCTTTGGAAGGTGTGTGTCCCATTACATCTGGCATAAAAGGAACACTGCATTTAAGAAAAAGAACATTATACCAACAGTAAAATATGGTGGTGGTAGTGTGATGGTCTGGGGCTGTTTTGCTGCATCAAGACCTGGAAGACTTGCTGTGATAGATGGAACTATGAATTCTGCTGTCTACCAAAAGATCCTGAAGGAGAATGTCCGACCATCTGTTCGTGAACTCAAGCTGAAACGAACTTGGGTTCTGCAGCAGGACAATGATCCTAAACACACCAGCAAGTCCACCACTTAATGGCTGAAGAAAAACAAAATGAAGACTCTGGAGTGGCCTAGCCAAAGTCCTGACCTGAATCCTATTGAGATGTTGTGGAATGACCTTAAAAAGGCCGTTCATGCTCGAAAACCCTCTAATGTAACTGAATTAGAACAATTCTTCAAAGATGAATGGGCCAACATTCCTCCAGAATGCTGTAAAAGACTCATTGCAAGTTATTGCAAACGCTTGGTTGCAGTTGTTGCTGCTGAGGGTGGCCCAACCAGTTATTAGGTTTAGGGGGAAATCACTTTTTCACACAGGGCCATGATGGTTTTGATTTATTTTCTCCTTTAATAATAAACACCTTCATTTACAAATTGCATTTTGTGTTTACTTGTGTTGTCCTTGACTATTGTTTAAATTGGTTTGATGTTCCGAAACACTTAAGTGTGACAAACATGCAAAAATACAGGAAATGAGGAAGGGGGCAAACACTTTTCACACCACTGTAGCCTTTTGCGTGCCCTTTGACCCCCACAGACTCTCACTGATGTGTGCTACGTACAAGATGCTTTGACACAAAATGGTTTTTTCTCCACAATTTTGTCAATAGTAAAGAGGGTTAGATAATAAAATATACAATAACTATTCTTTTTTATTTAAAAGGAAAATCTCAAGGAACTCAAAGTGTAAACGGCTGCAGCTGCAATAATCCATCCTGTCACCTGGAGGAAATTTAGAATCACACAGAAAAGCTCCAAAAGCGAATCAAACTTAAAACTCTGAACTAAGAACTTCTGATCACATAATAGCAATTAACTATATCTGCCTTGGTAAATCGTTACTGACAACTATAGTGAGTAATCCCTAACATTAATATGATCATACCGCATGTAATCATGTGTACATATGCATTATTGTTATTAAGAGTGAGATAAGAAAATGTATGTCTGCATCAAACAAGCAGCCGTTCGTGTTACTCTGTAAACAGGAAGTAGCTCCCAGTCTCAAAAACGCTGGTGACCCCTGATGTTGAAGATACCAACATCTGCAGAACTATTGGACTCTCCACAGAGGAATATTATGTTTGATACGATGTACTGCTTGATACAGTACACACACATTGTGGAGGCCAAGTTAATGTAGAAAGTATCCAGTTACTGTTAAAACTTATTTGTTTAATTAGAAATTTAATCAGTGTTTGTTTCATTTTTAGGTAGAATTATTATATTGCATGTAACTAATTTCATAATGTTTTATTGTGAATAAGTGTTATTAGAAGTATGTTTTATAGCTTAATTGGCCACGTGGCAATTTTATGCAAATGAGGTGGGCCGTGTGAGAACTGGGGCAGAGAGGCGCTGCAAAAGGAGCTACAGACACACGGGTTTTCAACCGTAGTTTGTTTGTGGAGGTTAGTGAAGAACCAATTGCTCTTGTAAAAGAATTATTCAAAAACTGTGGAATAAATTTTTGTTTGATATCAGAGCGCTGCGGAAGTTTTTATTTTTTCCTCTTCAAACACACATCAGCGAACTTAACCTTGTGGCAACACACGTATCAAACACGTACTGTATCAAGCGGTACGTGTTTGATACGTGTGTACATATGCAAACACATTAAACTCTTCATGTCACACTTTGAGACGCTACGCTCAGATATCAAGCAGCAGAACTCAACAAGGTGACTCGCCGAGATCCGGCCGCGGTTAGCGGGGTAAACACGCTCCACCCGGCCGCTGAGCCTGGAGCCGCTAGCGGAGCTACGCTGCTCTGAAAGCCCCGGAGTATATTTCAAAGAAACTGCACATAACTAAGTGCGTAAATGAAGCTATAAGGGCTACTTTCTAGCCTACAAACATCTTAAAACAACTTTTTGTGACAAATTAATAGTGTACTTGCCTCCGTTTATCGCTGCTGGAGGCGCAGTGCAATGGTGGCCATCTTGCTGGTCCAGAGACGAGACGGTGTGGCTGCAGTGGAAAGCCACGGTGCTCTGGCCTTTAATAAAAAAACTTGACTAAAAACTCAGGCTAACCATTTTTCTCTGTGACCAGATGACCGGTATTATTTGTTTCTCACAGGAGCATTACTTAAACTAACTTGCGGCTGGCAGAAAATACTACAGCATATAGCCTGAAAGGAACAAGCTTGTCTGCTTGCAGCCCCTGGGTAAGCCGGACAGAGAGAACTTCCGGGTCAGACCGCTCGTCAATAATGAAATCATGAAAATCGAAATCAACAGCTTGTTTTCTTTTTTAATTTTGCAATTGCCGTTTTTCTAATTCCTTTTTTAAAAAGAAAAAAAAAACACATGCTTGTTCTGTTTTTATAATTTTATTCTGAAATGAAAAAAAACAAAGAACAAACCATACACGGATTGGTTCAGGTCAAAAACAGATGTGTGTTATTTGGTCTGGGAGAGTAACATTACATTTTTACTGTGAAAAACAATCTTTGAATCTTTGAATATGATTAATTTTATATTTGACAGGACCCCGATTTTTTTATTTTATTTCTATGAACAAAATACAAATAATTAAATTGTGGAGGGCCCCCTGCTGGTCAAAAGAATCATCACCACTTTTCACCTCTTTACCGCGCCCCTAACACCAGGGAGGGAACAGGTCAAGGATGGAACACGTTAGGGTTGGAACACGTTAGAGATGGAACACGCCAAAGATGGAACATGCCAAAAATGGAACACACCAAGGATGGAACACGTTAGGAATGGAACACGCCAAAGATGGAACACGCCAGGGTTGGAACATGCCAGGGATGGAACACGCCAAGGATGGAACATGTTAGGGTTGGAACACGTTAGGGATGGAACACGCCAAAGATGGAACATGCCAAAAATGGAACACGCCAAGGATGGAACACGCCAGGGTTGGAACATGCCAGGGATGGAACACGTTAGGGTTGGAACACGTTAGAGATGGAACAGGCCAAGGATGGAACACGCCAAAGATGGAACAAGTTAGGGATGGAACACGTTAGGGATGGAACACGCCAAAGATGGAACATGCCAAAAATGGAACACGCCAAGGATGGAACACGTTAGGGATGGAACATGCCAAAGATGGAACACGCCAAAGATGGAACACGCCAGGGTTGGAACATGCCAGGGATGGAACACGCCAAGGATGGAACACGTTAGGGTTGGAACACATTAGAGATGGAACATGCCAAAAATGGAACACGCCAAGGATGGAACACACCAAAGATGGAACACGCCAGGGTTGGAACATGCAGGGATCCATCCCTGCATGAACCACGCCAAAGATGGATCATGCCAAAAATGGAACACGCCAAGGATGGAACACGTTAGGGTTGGAACACGTTAGAGATGGAACATGCCAAAGATGGAACATGCCAAGGATGGAACACNCCAAGATACTGCGCAGAACCCTCAAGCTCCCAGGCCTCTGGTAGAGGACCCGAGCTCAGAACATACCAAAGTGATGGTATGTCCATGACTTTGGGTAACAAAGCCATGGGCATACCAAAATTGGAATCACCTCAAAATTGGCAACACACACACACACACACAATTTATTTATTTATTTATTTATTTATTTATTTATTGTGTAGTAAATTTCTTAATCTGGGAATTTCGTACTACAAACAAGCAAGGTGGTATGACAATAAAAAAAAAATACTTGGTCACACTTTATTTGACAGGGTGTGCATAAGACTGACATGACACTGTCATAAAAATGACAACATACATTCATATTGCCATGAACATGAAGGAGTCCTTATGAATGTCTATGAACGTTGTCATGAAGTGTCGTTTAGTAAGTAATGCAACTTTTAAAGGAACTTTTAAAGCAAAGTTGGCAGTGCCATTGAATTTTAAATTGATCTTTCAGCTGTAGGGATAAGATAATTATACTGATACTCCCAAATCCAAATCCTGCTTCCAGATTTCTTAGCCTACTTCATGTTCTCAGACAGGTTTTGTTATGTTTCGTAGTGAAAGTTGGATCAAAATGCACATTGTGGTTGAAATGATACATTAAATGTATTAAATAAGCAATAACTTACAGAAAACAGGATCTTGAGTGGATGAGAAGAGTAATTACAGAAAGATGTTCGTGACTATAAATAGTTGAGAGACATTTGACTAAGTATTAGTCTGGTTTTATGTAAATATTTATTTGGGCCTGTTTGTATAATTTAGAAAATATAGACTTGAGAAAATCCACAATAAATTCAAACTTTTGAACTCAGAACTTCCTTTAAAAAAATCAAGCAAGTTGTACATGTATAAAACCATATTACTCCAGATAAAGAATTATTCGAATAAATAACTCAAGATCCAGGAGCCAAATCCAGCAAACCGTAGCTTTTTATGTGGCCCATAAATAGAATCTTCAAGATAACAGTTGTGTGCTTAAATATTATTTTATCAATAAATCAATGAAGTTTTTATGTGTATACTGCCAAATTACATTAGTCCCCCAAGTTTGAGATTCTGCGATCGCTGAAATTCATGTAAAATCAACAGATTTCTGCGATAAACTCAGTTATGCATAAGCTCAAAAAAGTGCAAATTTTCTGCTTAAGTGTTAACATTGTGTTAAAGCACTAACTCCCACTACAGGTGGCAGTATTTTTTACTCTTACATTGCTTCCTCGTCTTACTGGATATCACACTATAATCTGTGATTGATATGAAATAAGGATGAACTGATAGATTATTTTTCACTTCCAATTTTTTGGAAGTGAAATCTTGGGCCCCCTGACAAAAAATTAGATTGGGCCCCCCTGTGCAGCTGCTGTTACAATTTTCTGAGTCTGTTTGACCCATAAAAAGCATCACAGTTTTAAAGGCTTGCAACCACCTTGCTTTCTGTGGTCCAATACTGATAGTAGCATAATATTTACTGCTCATGAATTTAACATCCAACAGTCCACATCCAGTATGCAAGTAGGTTGCTTAAATTTATTCTATTAGTTTTAGATACTGAAATGTCTCCCCATGAGCAACAGTCAAAAGCAACATGCAACTTCACATAAAGCAATCCAGACTTGGTAAAATGCTATGTAGTTGCATTTTATTCAAGCTGCAGTACATAACTTTAATAAAAAATATGTTT
>NW_006800457.1:86323-107254 GCF_000485575.1 Poecilia formosa | reverse complement strand
TCCTACCGGAATAGCGTCACACTTGGCAATCTAGTGTAATAACATCACACTGCTACACATGTTTCAGAAATCCTTTAATTTCCATGGCAACCAAAACGCCTGGGTGGACCAGGACCCTATATGAGGCGCAACTCTTCATCAAAGCAGCCCTCCTCTGCAACTCCTCCACTCAGATCAGCTCCTTAGCCAGCAGAAATTAGCAAGCATTTTGTGGAACTGCCCATTTGCTGAGCTCATTATACGAGCTGCTTCTCAGTGCAATGCTGGTAAAAACACTGCATAAGGGTTAATAGAGGAGCCATGTTGCGACAACTTCATAAAAACAGAGCTTCAGAAACAGCAGGAGTTCTTAAAGAGACAAAGGGCCAATTTCAAGACGTTAATTTACAAAGGCAAATTTATTTTAAGTCACATTTGCAATATAGAATTTTATAACAACTGAAGGTAACTTAGTTGTTTGATTGTGCTATGAAATGGCACTATGTGCGGAAAATACATAATAGTTTGTTAATGTATTTTCTCAATACATTCTGTGGCCATTTGAGAACATTCATGATCTTGAAATGGCCCAAAGTGAAAGTTTGACACCCTGGAACAAATCCTTCAAAGGCTAAAGTTAAGGCATTCAGATCAAGAACTGTACTTAATTTCACTCAAAATTAGACTCAAATCTGTAGATTTGCTGGCCACACCCTCATATGGGTTTGTAATCTAAAACCAAGGACCATAAAATACTTTTATGGTCCTTTTTGGGTATGATTTATTAATATGCAAAATGTTGAACAGGGGAGGCATCGGTGTTTTACCTCTTCGGGGCTGCGGGGGGGAGGAGAGGAACCCACCCATCTCTGCCAGCTGACTGGTAGGCTGTCCGGGAGCTTTAATGCAGCTGCAGCTCTTCATTCAGATGCTGAGAGGAGCAGCGGATCGCCAACGGAGGAGGGGACTTTTTGTCTTGCAAAGGGGGAGGTGGAAAAACCAAGACAGCCCATTTTTAATCGCATTTCGCTCCCGTCCTCACTTTGATGCATGCTGAGGGATTTTCCAACTGCCTGTAATTGTTAAAGTGAGGAAGCGCTGCCCTGGATGCAGACAGAGGATTGCGGCAATCCAAGGCACCCTGAATGATCGGATCTTAGCAGCACCAGCAGCATCTCATTGTATGAAATGCGTCACCACGATCCGGTTTACACATTTCAGCCCTGCACTGACAGACTGTTTTATGTGATGACTACTTTAACAGGTAAGAATTCCGCCTTTTATTGGATTTCTTTTATATTTAGCGTAATTATTTCAGACGTTATTCTCTGCATAAAGCAGTTTCTCGTCCTAAAACGCTGCAGGAATGAATAATCTTACAGGCCTATTATTACAGTAGAGCTACTGTCCCGACTTCTCAGTGTTGGCATTTAATTCAGCGCCTGTTTTTTCTTAGCCAGTAGCGCACACAGTAATTGCTCACGCAGATCTAATTATTGTACCCAGAAGCAGGTCAAATTTGGATTTGGTGGCAAGTTTTTTTCTTCCGATTCTGGCTCAGCGGGTCACATATGTCTTCTTATCCGTGCAGGTAACCACATGTGCGGGCCGGTGTCACCGCGCTGAGCCCAGAGAGCACGAAGGGTATCAGGGGTCAGTGAGAGAAGAGTCGGCAGCAGGGGAAAACCAGGCGGACCGAATGACGTCCAGAGTCGCCGAGGCCTCTGGGCTGTCGGCGCCTCCGCAGCGCTGCCTCGGCGGTCTCCAGCCCAACAACGGCACCTGCGCGGAGCAGCTCAGCGTCAGCCTCTTCCCGCCGCTTTCTTCCACCCTCGCGCTCCTCGTGCTGGTGGCCGTTCTCGTGGGGATCATCCTCGTTTCCCTAGCAACGTTCCTCTTCCACAAGAGGAAGCTCCGGAACAGGAAGATCCAGCGCGCGCAGGAGGAATACGAGCGCGACAGTCGTAGCCCCGCGCGCGCAGGCCCCGGCGCCGGGGAGCCCGCAAGGCCGTGCGTCATTGTGCGACCGGTGAGGCGTGATGAGAAGCCCTCAAGCCGGAGCGTGGACAGCGAGGACAAACAGACAGTTCCACTTGATTGTTAACTCCGAGAAACTTCAGGGAATGAGACTGTGGAATAAACCGGAAAAGCAATAAGGCACAAAGAAATCCCACTTCTCCCCACATCGCTGCCGCTTGTAGACGACTTAGATACATTAGGGTTAGAAAGCAGAACACCGAGCAGACTAATAGAACTAGATATAACCGCAAACTTTCATCATTTCAACATTTCATTAGTAAAGGGCCACGCTACATCAACATTAGAAAAGCAGATGAGAGTTTGGGTAAATATGGAGGCTCACCATTAACCTCAATAATATTGGTTTGGAAGAAAACTAAGATGGGTGTTCTACAATCAGTGGCACCCCAAAAATTTTTATTGGGGTTGCAAAGGTGAGGAAAAAAATATACTATATATCCATATTTAAGGGCTGGAACTGGAACAAATAATGAGATTAATCATTAGATTAGCTAAAATAATTTAGTAATGATTAATTGTTAACTGGAGTGCAGACTAAATACATAAAATTTGCTGAAAAACTTTATATTCAGAGCAGTTTTTAAGCCAAAGCATTTAAGATGAAATACACCTCAAGTGGAACAGCTTTAGCTTTACCTGGTTCAAATTCACTAAAGGAATGTTGTGTTATTGAATTATAGGCAATATTTTTAGTTTTCCCTATTAAAAAGGAATTAAATTAATGTTTATTATGCAATTAATGTTTATTTTCATTTTAAAGTATTTCTAATATTGTACAAAATAGGTTTAAATGGTTAAATGAAAACTACACAATGTGCAACTTTTTTCATCAGATTAACTTCAATAACTGCTAAAATAATTGTGTGCTGCAGNAGAGTAGCCCTCACTGCCGCATAGCTTCAACAACCACTCCTGTTAACGGTAGCTTTTCTCCTGAAAATAACGTGCACTTGTTATCGGCTAGATTGGATTTAGTGACTTAGATTTAAGTCCCAGGGCCATTATTCTAACACTCACTAAAGGAAAGTACGAAGCCACCACATCTCTAGAATCATGTATGTTAACTTTACTATTTATCAAGAGAACACTTGACGATCAAACTGACTCGATTAACCTCAATGTCCACAACTTCTATTACTTTTTAATGGGTACTTTATTATGTAAGCTTTAGCAGGGGTAAATGACAAGCAGCATTTCTTTCAGAGGTTACAAATTCACGATAGCATAAAATCAAATTAGAATCAAATTAAAATCAATCTTAACCTACTCTCTTTCCTAACCCTGATCTGTGTCACCAGTTCCACTAAGCAAGGCTTTTGTGGGGCAGTTCAACTCACACCCGGTGGCAACTTGATCTTGGCAGCTGAGGTCCTCAGATGTCCTTGGTTAGAGTCTCTGTTCTGGTGGAGCAAAGTTCTCTTTACAGAAAAGAAGCAAAGTCGATCAGTTTGTTTTCCATTAAACGAACGGGATCTTCATCACCGAGTGACCTTTGTCTTTTCTCCAAGTCTGCCACAGTAGAATACGGATCATTGGGTGGAGGCAGAGGAGCCAGCCAAATCAGGAACCGAGGCTGGGGCTGGTGGATCTTGTCCCTTCTAGGCGGCGTGGAGTTTCAACTCTCCCTCGGTCCCAGGGTGTGGTCCTCTGCTGGTCTTCAGCCTGCGCCCTTTCGTTGTCTCTTCCTCAGCGCCGCGGACAAAGAACAGTTTCCTCCCCAGCTTGCTGGCTTTTTAAACCTTCTTGGTTCATAGTTGTGTATGGGAGAGGTCTCATGACTCATCCCTCCTGATTATTTCATTGGAAAGTACCTCTCCTCCCCAACTCTGCTCCACCCTGAATTTGGAAATACCCAAATTTTTCTTGTATGACTGCTGCAACTTTTGTCCGTTACTTCTCTTTTTCTCCTGTTGGCCATTTGGCAGTTATTGCCTTTTTTGGAGATGTTCTGATGTCTCCGCCTAGCTTAGTGTACTGCCTGTAACACAGTCTGCAACTCTTTTCCTCCTGTACTCGGATTCACAGCTTTCTTATAATATCATGAAACCCAATTAACTCAAAATACAACAATAATTAAGCTGTTACCATTACTACAGATCGTGAATACAGAGTATATATCATGAATACAAAGTATATATTTCAACTATACGTTACAGACATTGTGATTACAATAACACCAATCATCTCACTATTACACACATGTGTACTTTATAATCATTTCAATCATTACACACATATGCAATCTATATTCCATTTCTTTAATCATCATTAAATCATCATACAAAGTCACTGTTGTCTCCCAGGCCCGTACTCCGTTCTCTGCGTGTACCCAGAGAGATCTCACACCCCCAGGCCAGGTTTCTCGACACCCCCTCCTTGAGATCGAGCGGTGCGTCGCAGGAACGCAAAGTTCAGTTGTATAACTCTAGCACTTCATCACAATGGATAGTCAGAATGTCCCTTTCATAGCAAGTGACAGGAGAAGATGACGGCGTCCACGTATCCACGACCTCGTAGTCCGTCAGATTCGATGGTGGGGAAATCCAAGCGTCTGCATCCAGCACATCTTCTATCGTGGAGCTGCATGGTTCAGGGAGGTCGCAGTGCTGCAACTGTGGCGGTGGAGGTGATGCGGATCCATCCATCTCCACATCCAGCTGGATGGGCGCTGGAAAACTACAGCACGCCTCCAACTCCTCAAGCAGATCCTGGAAATCCTGAGCAAACGAAGGGGACTGCATCTGACAAATGCAGGTGATGTCGGGGCTTGTTTGACTGCTCTGATCCACGCGTGAAGGGAGAGGTGTATCTTCAGTCTGGCATGCTTGGTGAGATGAACTGAGAACCTCAGCTTGGGTACCCTGATCGTGAGTTGCAAGGCTGGCCTGACATCCGATGTCAACAAACATGTCTGTAGACGCCGGGCAAACTGGTGGAATGGGGTCGCCAACTGCTACCACTCTGCCGTCCATAAGGTGCAGAGTAAGAAGGCACTGGCGGGTGATCTGATTCTCCCAAAGCTTCTGAACAATGGGTATCACCCGGCCACTCTCCAAAGGCGAAGCTTGAAGCGCATCATCCGCCTGGCCTAACGCAGAGGTCCACACGACTTTATGGTCCCGCTCCAGGGATCTAGACGTAGAGGCCGCAATGTAAGGCAGGTCCTCACGGCCATAGAGGCAGAGGATTGCCGTTACATTTTCAAGGTGTACGCAGTCGTGACACCAACGGGTAGACGATGCAACCCATATGAACCCAGAGGATTCTGCGGTCGTTCCACATCCCACGCAGCAGATCGGTGCCTGAAGAGAAACAGCAACCTAGGTAACTTCATGATTAGTAGTTATCGATTCGTTTTTACTTATAATGTGAAAAAGGGGTGAAAAGCAAAAGCAAGAGCATAAGAGGGGAGCTGATTTAAACTCGTGTGCCTCTTTGAGCTGCGAGCCATGGAGAATTTATCACCGGGGAAACATTTTCGGATACTTGCGAATCCCGATGCTGCACATAAGATGAATCATGAAAAATCGCCGCATGGGTCATTAACCATACTATGATGGGCAGTGTAGACACCATCCTCATCCAATAGAGGGTCACTAACACTCCCCACCCTGTCACCCAGAGGACTAAGATCGCCCATCTTCGGAGCCAGCGACGTTTGCCTTGACCTCTGATGGAGAAAGCCTGGTAAGCCAGGTAGATGAGGATAGATGCTGCCAGAAGACCCTCGACGATCGCGGTGAGAATTTTCAGTGGTGCAGCACGGTTAGCGTGGGTTCCTCCACAGACCAGCTCCATTATTAAGGCCGTTGTGTCGATGGTAAGCCAAAGACAGGCTACCGCTCCTCTGCGCCAGTTGATGCGGGTCCGTCCCATCAGATAACAGGCAAAAAGGGAGGGGGCATGATCCCATCTTCGGAGAAGAAGGGGTCGTAGAAGGAGCTTTGCATACCCCTGGAGCGCGACAAACACTCTCAAAGGCTGCCCANACTCTGTATGCCTTTGTATAAATTGAACATGATTCTCTGGAGGGGCCAGTTGAGTAGTTAGCATGTTTCAACGAGGGGGACATTGACTCCTCCTTTGGGGGCGCCACTGTGTCCAATTAAAGATTCCCTTGGGGAAAAGGATAAATGAATGGATAATGTGCCAAAGTGTGGATAGAAGACTGAGAAGGAAAATGATGCAGTAGATTGACTTCTTCAGCTAAGTTGGGCTGTTTTAATGAATTTGATAGAGGTGGACATTGGACATACAGCGGTTAGCATTCAATGTGTTTTGCATAGAGCTATGAGATTGCTTTAGTTGTAAACTGGTATTTTATTAATTTGTCGAAAGGGTTTCAGCTAAGACATGAGAACAGTTCATACTGAGGCATGAGAAAAATGAGTGAGATGAGAAGTTATCATAATGAGACATGACAAGAGGTGGGTAGCCAAAAATTGTAGTCAAATAAGAGTAACTACTTCAATGTATTTTACATAGATAAAAGTAGAACGTAATTGTCCAAGAAATTACTCAAATGAAAGTAAAAAGGTATTTGGTAGAAAGGCTACTCTAGTGCTGAGCAACTGATCAGCACTAGAGTGATCAGTGAACTCCAAAATGTGAATTTTGGAGTTCACATAACTCCAAAATTTGGAGTTATGTGAAAGTTTGGTATTTTAAAGTCAAAATAATTCACATAAATAATTACAAATACCAAAGTCAGGCAAAAGAAAGTTTTCCCAAATGATTTTTCTTTCAATATAAAACTTAGGAAACTAACAAAAACTACAGGTGTGCATTTGTGTCTGGTGTTAGTTAAAACAAGCTTCATACTCACATTTGGTAGAGTATCTGGGAAATTTTACACAAGTGTTGCAACACTTCATAATAAATTACTCAAGTAAAAGTAAAAAGTACAGCATAGTAGAAATACTCCTATAAGTGTTTTGTTCCCAAAAAGTACTCAAGTAAAAACTGAGTAAATCTAATTAGTTACTACCCAATTCTGGATGTGATGCAGAGAAGTGGAATGAGAGGGGGAAAGTGTTCATATTTAGATAAGAGGAGGATTACTGTGATGAAAACAGTTATAACGAGGCATGTGATAGACAATGAGTGTATGAGAAAAATGAGGGCTAAGATAAGGTCAATAATGAAGCATGATGAGAATTAGTAGGTTGTAGAGCAGTTATAACAATACAGGAAGCAGAAAGGATGAGTTGGGTATGAAAAATACATAAGCAAGGCATATTGATTCACGAGGAGGGTGAGTGGGACAGATATGACAAAGAGAAAGTCGAAAAACATAAGAACAGACATAAGAACATAAGAAGAGACTGACAAATGACAACAGGTCTTAACAAGGAATAAGATAAGTTAGAAGTGAGGTCATAATGTGGCCAAAAAATCATAATGAGAAAAGGGAGGTTGGAAAGGAAAATAATTAAAAGGATAAGCGGGGTGAAAAGCATGAAAGGGATGAACTGGGGCTTTGAATAAAAGAAAAGAACTGTAGGTGTTATGAAAAAGAGGAGTAAGAGGAATGAGGACGAGTAGAAAAAAGGTATAAAGAGGGATAGGGAGGAAACAGTAAATTAGGCAGAAAAATGAACACTGGGAATAAAAATGAAAAGTGAGATGCAAATAAAGATTAGTGGGATGAGAAGGATACGTGGGAGAAAATCGAGTTGGAACAAGTGATTAGGAGGACAAGTGGAATATGGTATTCTACTTGGATAAACGGGTTTAATATTAAAGGCTGAGGAAGAAGAGTGAAATGAGAAGAGTGAGTGGATTTGTCAACATGAGGAAAACTGTGGTGAAAAGACCAGCCATCTTAAAAGAAGGCTTGCCACGAAATTAAATGTGTTGCAGATGTGTGGTCCTGCTCCTGAATATAAGTTAATGCTTCATCTAGGAAGCTGACAAGTCCTTTTAAAACTGTAAGTATTTGCCTGCACATTTAATTTAGCCCTGTCTCATTAAACGTCAAAGATGTTCAAACTTTAAATCCTCACTGGGATTTGACACATGGATGTGTTAAATTATTAAGACATGTTGGAATAACTCAGACCTTGGTGGCTCGCTGATCTTCCTTGGCATGCCCTCTGACACACTACCAGTATGTAGTTAGACTATAATGGATGTTGTGGTGCTTAGGCAGTGCAAAGCTGCATATATGCTATAGAAATGGCTTATTTGTTTATGTAGTATTTTTTCCTTCAATTAAGTGACTTAGCAAATTTACAAGTACTGTCCTCCAATGTCTTTTAGACATCTGTGGGTAGCTTTAGATAGCTTAACAGGATGCAAGACCTTTTGCTGTAGTAATGCACACAAACCATTTTTTTCCTTAAAGTGTCAAGTAGGCTAGTAAGTTTTAGTGCTTATAGAGTATTAAGATTTTTGAGTATTTCTAATGTATTCTCTGACATGTATTATACTGAGAAATCTTCCAGCAGAGGCTTTTGGTTGAAGCCAGTCTTATTTGATCCTTCATATTGTATCATTGTGAGCCTGATAAAAATATTGTCATTTATTATATAAATTCATTGTCAATTGTATGCCACTATGCGAGCTGGAATGTTTTGCAGTAACATCTTTCTGGAGTTCATATAATCTGCCTTATCTGACAAAACTCTGTAATAATAAAACTTTATAAATAAATGCATAATACTTTTACCCCTTTGTTTCAGTGTTCTGAAACAGCCAAGGTACATCTGCTACCACCTTTTGATGTAAAAAGAAAATTTAAAAAACCCAGACCAGATCTAAAGTAAATCTACATTTGATAAGCTGCAAACTCGTTACTGTTGCAGACAGCCTGACTAAACAGCTATTAAAAGTTTCTTATACTGCTGGTTTTACTCTATGGAGAGCAAGCCAACAAAAAGCCATGGTATCTTGCACAATGAACTCTTTCCAACTACTGCTTTTAGTTATTGCAGGTGATGATTCAGTATTTGTATGAATATTTAGATTATGTTATAAATTTTAGTTTATTTTTGGAGATTCTCAAGATAGTCACATTCTTAGAATTTTACACGAGATCATGGGTGTCAAACAGATTTTTATTTCAGTCACATCAATATTATGAAGGTCCTCAAGAACTGGTTGTGGCACAAACTACACACAAAATCCATTAACTAAAATCTATTAACTAAACTGTTAAAATAGTAATAAATAGTTGCCTTTGAACTATCATTAACAACTTATTTAAGTTACTCTAAAAGTTAGATGATGTTGAACATATTTTCACATTGGTGTAATTTGGCATTAAAGAGAAAAAAAGTGGCTTTGCCTTGATTGATAAAATATTGAAATATTATTTTCAATATTGAAAATAATATTTTCAATATTGAAAATATTTCAATATTGAAATATATTGAAATATTGAATATTTCAATATTCAATATTTTTTGAAATATTGAATATAGAAATATTCAATATTTTTGAAATATTGAATATTGATATAATATTGAATATAACAGAATCTTCAACAGCTTGAAGATTCTGTTTATGTCAGGGCCACAAAGAGTTACAGCAGGCCGGATGACTAAAGTTAGATAACAATGAATAACAATGGAGTTCATATATGTTGTTTTTAGGCATTGAGTAATATTCTCAAACAAGAAGAGCCTTTTGAGTCACATTTGATAAGAACAAAAAGGTACTTCCAAATTTGGATGATGATTTTTGCATCAGTAATGGCACCATTTATTCACTGTAGCAGTAAATAGGGTTAGGGTTAACCTACATAATCCCCCCTCCACAAAACTTTACACTTGGCACGATCCAGTCAGACAAGTACCATTCTCCTGGCAACCATCAAACCCAGACTCGTCCATCAGATTCCCAGATGGAGAAGCGTGATTGGTCACTCTGGTCTGGTCTAGAGTCCAGTGGAGGCGCTTTACACCACTGCATCTGATGCTTTGCATTACACAGCAAATTCAAAAGTGTTAGATTTCCAGTGTAAGTGTTGTATGTTAAAATACAGTGTTAATTCAACACTTGTTTAGTCAACATGAGTGTTAGTTTCCCTAAAGAGTTTGTGTTATTCCAAAGATTTAAATAAAAGCAATCCTGTCCAGTATTGATTTCTAAATTAACACCAACTCTAACTCCCACAATTGTAACATATTTGTGACATCACTTCCTGGAAGAAGTTATAGTCAGGGTGGGGGATGCAACAGGCCCCTGCAAGAGGGGGCCCAGATGGGAGGAAGGTAATGCTGTCCGGGATCCAATTTTTATTTGATCACATCTAAAAATAACTGTAAAAGGAGGGCCTTCTAATATGTCCCAGTAGCTTATATAATAGGATGCCCCATTGTTGACTCATGGTTGCTAAAGACCTTCCCAGACTGACTGATTTTAGTGACATAGTGGGTATAAAATATTGAGTAAAACATTAATGGCTTTATTTTCACTCTTACATTTAACTTTATGACACACAAAACTACAAATGAATCGTCCTTATTGTCTCCAGGTGCATTGTGGGTAAAGCTTGTCACCAACGTCATCATCAGTCACAAATGGCAAACTAGCTAGAGCATTTCTACGGATTACTTTAACATGTTTTGAATTTGTGTTGTTTCATCATTAGTGACCAGTAGCTTGATGATTCTGTTCTTCTCTTGGTTTGTTGTATTTCATGTCAGATGGACTTAAAAATGACATAGTCGCTCTCTCTGGTGATGAAACTTGTTAGCTCCGCTGTTGCGGGCATGTCCATGTTTGTACGGTTAAATTATCATGACCTTTATTATTTGGGCCCGATCATTTGCCCCGCCTCCCGGCCGACGCCGTCTTGTTCCGCTACTGCGCCACATTTTTGCCTGAGGAGCGGAGGCAGCAGTATGACGTCTTGTCTGGAGCTTATAACAAGGTAAGTTCCATGTTAAAATGATCACGTTTTTGACTATTTTTATGGAGGCATTAATTTTCCATTTACACAAGAGTATCGATTCATATACATAGTTCGCTTAACGAACGTTTATTTGTTTGGATATCACGGTATATTCAACTGTTTATTATCTTAACCGAACATTAAAACTGTCAGGAAAATCTGGAGGCCATTTGAGTTAACATTATTTAGCTGCGGGGTCGTTTTCTTTAAGTTTTTGGCTGTAGACTGCAAAACGGGGGATTGGCTGCGCTGGACCACTGGCTTGATCTATGCTAGAGGCGTCAAACTCCAGTTCTGGAGGACCACTGTCCTGCAACATTTAGATGTGCCGCTGCTGCACCACACCTGGATACAATAATTAGGTGATTAGCAGGACTCTGGAGAACTTATCTACACAATGAGGAGGCAATTGAGCCATTTGACTCTGGTGCTTTGAACCTGTGGCACATCTAAAAACTGCCAAAATGTTTTTTTTTTATAATATATATATCATTATTCGTATGTCATGTTGGTGACTGAAGCCTGTTATGATGACTTCATCACATTTCTTCAGACAGGTTGCATGACTTTTTAATGCTGTCCAAAAATGTTTCTGTAAGCTGACTAATTTCTTTAGTGATTATTTCTTTATTTTTTTTTTATGCTTTATCTTGTAAACCGGGTGGGCAGAGTAATTTGAGTGAATATGATGGTGACACACACAAAGGTGGGTCTGATTGGTTTTGCTCACACTTCTTTTTAAAATATTTATTTATTATCCTAATGTTTCTGCTATATTTCCTGTTTTTCCTTCCAGGCTGGAATAAACAGGCATTCTTCTGTTGGTTCATGTTCTTCTTCCTACGTCCAAAGGCCACAAGAAAAATGCCAAAACAGCTCATGTCAAACTGTGGACCATGTTGTCAGATATGTGCAGGTATGTGTTACTCTAATGATCCTAGGTCTTTGTAGAAGCACTTTCTTATTGGCTTTGTTTGCTATTTGAATGTAGCTGTGCTCTATATAGTTAATATATTTTATTATTTGTCTTCTTAGCATTTTGCCAAAGATGGGAGCCAGTGTTAAAGCCTTCCTCATTGGTGTGGAACCAGGACAGCCCTTCCTCCTGCATGTTGGCGAAAACAAGAGCAG
The DNA here is from genome assembly GCF_000485575.1 of Poecilia formosa. Taxonomy (NCBI): domain Eukaryota; kingdom Metazoa; phylum Chordata; class Actinopteri; order Cyprinodontiformes; family Poeciliidae; genus Poecilia; species Poecilia formosa. Next base: position 95,205 of record NW_006800457.1, on the reverse strand, counting down.
CACCAAAGACACTTCACCATCAGTGATCACAAGACTGTGACCAATGAACTTTCAAAGCACACTTCACCTTTAGTACAAAGTACAATGAATGAATGACCTTTGTTGTATATTGCTGTCAGTGCTGTTTGATGTTTTGAAATAAAAGTAGATTACATACTGCAACTGGTACTGTTGTTTTTGTAGATTCAAGTGGCATCTAATGTCTTTTAAAATGAATTTGGGGATTATTGATGGCCAGTAGTTTCTGGGGGAAAAAAAGTTTTTAATTGCTCTAGTGGCTTTTATTTGGTAGTAAATTGACAAAAAAAGCGGGTAATAAGAAAAGGGGAAGACCAGGAAGCGAACCCACTACAGCCACAATGAAAACTAGAGCCTCCTATATGGGTTGTGCTTAACCCCTGCACCACCTTAGCACACCCTGCCAGTTGTATTTTAAAACTCAGATTTCTATGTTATATACTTTACACCAGTGGTCCCCAACCCCCGGTCCATGGACCGCTACCGGTCCGTGGACCAATTGGTACCGGGCCGCGTAAGAAATAATTAAATATTTCTGTTTTATGTATTATTTGAGGGGCTGCACAGTGGCGCAGCTGGTAGAGCTGTTGCTTTGCAGCAAGAAGGTTCTGGGTTCAATTCCTGGCCCCAGTCTTTCTGCATGGAGTTTGCATGTTCTCCCTGTGCATGTGTGGGTTTTCTCCGGGTGTCCCACAGCCTAAAAACCTGTCAGGTTACTTGGCCTCTCCAAATTGCCCCTAGGTGTGAGTGGGTGTGTGCATGGTTGTTTGTCCTGTGTGTCTCTGTGTTGCCCTGCGACAGACTGGCAACCTGTCCAGGTCGCCAGTCTCTTGCCCGGAACGTCAGCTGGAGATAGACACCAGCAACCCTCCTGACCCCACCAAGGGAAAGAAAGAAAATGTAAAGAAAATGGATGGATGTATTATTTGAGTCTAGAGGATCTATTATTTTGAAAATCCTTTCACCGGATTCTCTCAGTTACTTTGAGCCCACAAACAGCAAAATGATTAAGAAACAGATCAGATGTCTTTGGAAAGTTTCTTTGCAAAGGGGAAAAGGCCCAGAGAAGAGACAGGAGGATGGATTTATCCCGGACCGGTAGGTGAGTCCCACATTACAAGCCGCTCTGTGTAACATGCGGCGACCAGCTGCTAATGAAGCATTGAAGCTTCAAACTGCTTCACCTCGTAGAGACCAAGCAGGCTGTGGATATAAGCAACACTTCGGGTGTCATTGTCTCCATCACTCCCAGATTGGACCGTCTCGTTGCAGAGAAACAAGCTCAGGGCTCCGTTAGTCATTATCGTGAGTTAAAATGTTCACGAAAGTAAAATGTTCGTTTTTGTGGCGCATCTGNCCCCAAGACGCCGGAGTGAAGATCCTCTGGTGTGGCGGATTTGGATAAACTCTGTCCACTTCCAATCTCAGTGGGAGCCTGGTGTTATTGAAAACATAGTAGTCTGGGTTGGCTTCCATCTTCACTACTATTTTCGCCATACCTGGTGATGTGGTCCAAATGATCATGCCATTTATTGAGAGTTCACAGTATTGTCCCTGTAGCGGTTCCAAATAATGGGGACCCCACCGAACCCGCACTTCCTTCCCCTCAATCATCAGATAGACTGTATTAAAAATCCATGGAAGGTGTTGCGAACAGTCCGGTGAGATTCCGTCATAACTACTCACGTCGGCTGACATTTTCCCTTGCCAAATTGGGATAACCGAGGGGACAAAATAATATGGTTTCTGCCATGGACGTGGCGATGCTTCCTCACTCTCTCCGACCTCCTTTACCTCATGGAGATCAGGGGGTCGAAGATAGGTGAGATGCTTAAGATAGTAGGCTTCTGTGAGCGGATAGGAGACAGTGAAATCTTCTCGTGGCATGTCTAGTAAAATGGAACAGTTTGGGAGTTTCAAGAAGGCTCCCTTCTTAGAGACCCCAGACCAGACTTCTGGGCCTGCTTTAAATAGTTTGCTCACAAAGTATTTTTTCCCACTTCGTTTTTTATCTTTCTTCTGACTTTTAGACTTGGTACCTCGGTCCCCTCCTTCCAGGGCACCTTTCAATTCTGACTTTTCTTCCTCCATGCTGATGTGAGTGACTGCCAGGCGCTGGTCTTGAACTTCTTCTTGGGAGGGTCTAGGTCTATGGTCGCGTAAACCTTGTTCTCATGTACCACCTCAATTGTTGCTCCTACTGAATATACTCCTTTATAAGGGATAGTGAGCATTTGTACTGACAGTTGAACTTTGCGGGTGGTACTAGGGTCAATGGGCGTTTTTACTCTGTGGGCCACGCCTCCTGGAACTTGGAATATTCCATCACGGAAATTGAGCTCCGCCGTCACAGTGTATAGGGCTGATTTTTCTTTGGGTCTTGCTGCGTTACTGCCCCACCCATCTATCTCTGTGGTGTAATAGTAGAGGTCTGATGTGCGTACCCCCCTCTCCCTTGGGACGTCCGGTAGATCTGTCACCGCGATGGTGCAGTCGTTAATAACTTCCAAAATCAAGTGAGCCCAGGTGGTTAGTTCCCAGGGGCCCGTCCAGCCCCCATTCACAGCTTGCATTTTGGTTTCATCTGGGAGCAAACTCAACTCCTCAGCCATGGGGCGGTTTGTTTGAGGCCGGTACACCCGGAAGACCATAGGGGAGTGCGTGGTACTCACTGGTGGGAACTGCAGCTGTGTTCGCGCAGGATCATAGGGCCAGGCCGCATGGACGGAGTCCCACAGATAATCGTGTGGCCCTTCTTCCTTCCGCCAGATCCACTGTTCTCTCCCTGAGGACTCTTCTGGGGAGTTGGGAGGGGCGGAAGGCCCTGAGACCCATTGCACCGATGGTATGGGGCTTCCATAAGTACACTGAACCCCCCCATACGTTTGGAAGTACCGTAGCGAGCTGTAAAACCTCCTCACTTGCCATCCGTCAGCTTCCCCCGATAGAGTCACCTCTCCTCCTTGGATCTGCTCGCGGCAGGCCGAACAGCTGCTCAACTCCTCTCCGTCCCACAGACAGGTACATCTTCTTGGTTCTTCCTCCCGCCATCCCCACTGACTCACTATTACCAACCGAGGCAGGTAGCCCATTCGACAGTTTCCACATATCTGGACATTCATAACAGAGACCGGGGAGACGGGAAGGTGTTGCAGTCTATCGGCCTTTGCTTCCTGTCGCCTGGGCTTGTCGCGACCTGGTCCCTCCCAGGTGATGTCGAGCTGACTAATTGATAAACACACAGGGCAGCGGTTCTTCGCTTTACTCCACATCAGCATTTCGGGATCCTCCGACAGGACTCCATTTTTGGCCCAATCCAATTTCTTCAGGGCTCGTCCTGCCCAAATCCCTGAAGTTGTTCTCCTGATCACAACCACCCCTTTCATGGTGGCCAGTCCAAGATAGGGTGGAACAATACATGATTCACTGGCCATTTCACCGGCTTCTGTTTCTCTTTAGTCAGGAACTGGCTTGAGCTGTTCAACTCCTTGGATCCCTTTCTTCTCAAGCAGTACTGTATTTCTATCCAGTACTTGTTTAACAATATCTTTTGTCTCAAATTTAGGTTTCACTGCTGCACTCACAGGTTGCTCTCTTGCTTTGACCCACACTCGTTGTCCCACTCTGAATGGTACTTTGGCCGTTGGTTCCTCCTTTTTGTTGCTGGAGCCCCGCCCCACCTCCTTCGTGGTGAACGGTCGTTGGTTGAGCTCCATCGAGGGGGCGGGCCTTTCTGCTCTGCTTCTGTCGTTTAGGGCCTGCCCTATTTCGACCGCCATGGTGCTCCAGCTTTTGTCGTTAGCATTCTTAGCTATCCAGCTCTTTACTAACCCAATGGCGCGCTCCACTACTCCATTGGCTTGGGGTGTATAGGGAGGCGAGTACACTCTCATCACCCCATATTTCTGGCACCATTGGTCAACCTGTGCATTACGGAAGTGTGTCCCATTATCCGTTCGCAGCTCCTTTGGGATTCCCAGGGCACTGCATACTTGCTCCAGCATGCCAACAACACTGCTGCCATTCGCTTTCCTAGCTGCTCTCACGGTCACAAATCCTGACATTGAGTCCACCAGTACTAGAAGGTACTTCTCACCCTTCTTTCCTGTTGTTCCCATGGGGCCTGCAACATCCATGCAGACTGAACCCCAGGGGATCATGCTCTTGATGGTTAAGCCTTCCAACCGTTGCCCTCGGCGACCTGCGTTATATTTTCCACACACTTCACAGTCTCTCAGCACGCGTTGGACTTGTTTTACTGGGATCCAAAGTTCATGCTCCTCCAGCTCCTTACGGGTAGGTCGCACGCCTGCATGACCAAGAGCCTCATGCACACTCCGTACGACCTCATCCACGTACTCCTCTGGGACCTCCCTTCCTCTGGGAGTGCTGTCCCACTTCTCGATTCCGACAAAGACAATCTTCCTTTGTTGGACATAACAGTCCACNAGTAGAGCTTGTGAGTCTTAAGTCTGGTTTAGACGGCAAGATTTAAGAATTGTTGGCTGATTCTCCAAACCTCTGTGACCACAGAGCTGATAAAAGTACAACAGGTTCGATCGGTTCATGTTCAGCCACACGGCTGGAGCAACACACCACACGAACCGATTCCAGACAAGAACATCGCGATTCCAGAGGATAATCCACAAAACTCCCAACATAGCAATAGTGACAGTTTGTGGAGTCATTTTAAGAGATAAAAGACGTAACAAAAAGAAAAGGCGGTGGATAAAAGATGACGGGAGCAGCCACTCTATTTGCTGCACTATGATTTGGAGGCGACTATGTTTTTTCATAGTTAACATTTTTAACTGAATAAACATAAACATATATAATAATATATTGACGGTTCATGCCTGCGCCCCCCTGGGCCGCAGCAAAATTTTCCAAGTCTTGACCGGTCCGCGGTAATAAAAAGTTTGGGGACCACTGGTTTACACTGTTCTGTGTTAAATTAACACTTTGGGTAAGTCAACACTGATGTGTGTTTAATTTCAACTACTGTGAGTGTTGATTCAACTATATCACAAATGACACTTTCAAAAGTGTAATTTCTACACCATCCAGAGTGAACCAATATAGACACTTTCAAAGTGTTGAACTCAAGTCTGTAGGAGTTGACTGAACACTTCCAAATTTGCTGTCTACTCTTGGTGATGTATGACTTGGATTCAACTGCTCAACCATGGAAACTCATTCCATGAAGCTCCCTGCACACTGTTCTTGAGCTAATCTGAAGACCACATGAAGCTTGGAGGTCTGTAGTGAGTAGTCACTCTGCAGAAAGTTGGCAACCTCTAAGCACTATGCATTCCTTCAGCTGACCCTGCTCTGTCAGATTACGTGGCCTACCACTTTGTGGCTTAGTTGATGTCATTCCCAAGCACTTCCATTTTCTTATAATACAGTTGACAGTTGACTGTGGAATATTTAACAGCAAGGAAATTTCACGACTGCATTTGTTGCACAGGTGGCATATCACAGTTCCATGCTGGAATTCACTGAGCTCCTGAGAGTGAGCCATTCTTTCACAAATGTTTGTGACAAAAACAGTCTGCATGACTAAGTACATAATTGTATACACCTGTGGCCATGGAAATGATTGGAACACCTGATCCCGATAACTTGGATGGGTGAGCAAATACTTTTGGCAATGCAATGTATGCCATTGAGGCACATGTGGTGTCACATGTTTCCAAATGAGTGTGACTAGATCTTAATTACATTAACAAACTCTCCTGGTGCATAATATTGATCTCATCAATGATACTTGCACTGCGATTCATGTGCAAGGATCGTTGAAGCACATATGCATATGTGCATATGTAAACTTTAAGCACTAAAAGCTATGTGTACTGAATACAGAATCAGGGCTAACTGCATAAAACAAGCGAAGTCACCTGAGCAGACTCCATCAATTCTTCCATGTGCTTTATTGGCACAAAGGTTGAACATCCTCTTCCTAAACTCAACGTCTCTGTAATGAAGCCACATCATGTCCTGGGGAGGGTCAAAGGAAGTGAGTCTCCAGCTGTCAGTATAGTGGGCCAAGATCCAGGACATCGTGTTCCTAATTGTCCCTAACCAAAAAAGGACTTGAGAATATGAAGCAAACTTTGGCAAGACACCAGCGAGCCCTGGTAGATGCTCTGAAAGCCTGCTCTTATCTCATTGGCATGAGTGCAACAAAATGAAAACTGTTTTTCTCCCCCTTCAGGCAGACTGGAAGGAGCTCAGTGAAAGATGACTAATGCATTTATATTTAAGCATATGCTTCCTTCAGAGCAATTTACACATTAAAGTTGTTCGTCCAACAAAGAAAATCCTGATTAGCACAGATATTAGCATTGTTAAATGTCTAGGCACAGTATGTGATATAGGGCTGAAACAATTAATCGGATTAATCATGATGAATCAATTATTAAAATAATCGTCAACTGAGTAATAGATTTAGTAGTTGATTAATTGTTAACTGGTGCATAAAGACTCAAAAAGGCAACATGCTTACAAAACTGTAGATACATTTTGCATTTCAAATAAAATTTTTGTAATTATATTCTAAGTAGAATTTCTCATCCCTATTTACATCATTATCTAATTCAAATTCTGCAAAAAAGCAGAAATCTATTAGGCATCTTCTTCTATCCAATTATTAATCAGTTATTTCAAAAATGTATACCATAATAACATTACAATGTATTGATGTTAAGTCAAGCAGAATGAGCTAGAAGTGTTTTCGGCTGCAGATTCATCCTTTGCTGCAAATGAACAAGTGTTTACTAAAGGAATGCTATTACTGACTTTTTAGGCAATAACATGTTAATTCTCTTATTTAAAAATGGAATTATTTATTTGCACGTTTTAATGCCTTTCTAATATTGTATAGATAAAAAAAAGCCTTAAGTGGTGAACGTAAAACTCTTAAGTTTTACGTTCCGACGCAATTAGCAAATACACCCTGGTCTATTTGGGATACAGTCACAAATGTCAATTTAAAATGTCTAATATATACACATTTAAAGAGCCTCATGGAAAACATGTTCTTAAGGTGAAAAAAACCTGATTGAAAATCGATTTATTCACTATGGAAGTGTATATCATGGAGGAGAAAAATTAGAGCGCTGTCATGTTATAAAGTGATAGTTATATTGTACAAACATGATAATGTATTGTATAAACATAATATTCATATTGAACAAGGATTCTGTGTTTTCTTCAATCTCTTTTATCTGCTTACATGCACACGCAGCAGCTTACATAACCATGTTTATGTGTGACTGTCACCAGTCATACATAAACAGACTGAAACTGATTAGACTACTGTTTAAGGAGGGAACACATTGCACAAAAGAATAAAAAGCTAAACTCGCGTTACAATCTTTGTCTCACTTGGTTTCATCCATAAGGTGTGCTAAGTATGGTCCAGCGCTGGACGGTGAATGTAACTCTGTATCTGTTCCATTTGTATGACATGTATGGCTTGTAACATTTGATCATTTTCGGCATGAAAAGTCTGTTTTTATACTTAACCAAATCTCATTATTTCTAAACGTAATAACACTGAGGGGTTCTGGTCGGGTTCCAAAAACTGGTAAACAGACCTGGGTGTGCACAGAGACAAAAATGATTGAACTACAACTAAACGTATTAGTATGCGCATTCTGAGCATCCAGAATGGGTCTGCACAGAAGGAAACGTCAGTTCGATCCTGTAGACACGGCAGCATTCCTAACTGACCGTATGGAACGAAGCTGAAGTTGGCTTCCGATTGTAGATTCCGATTCGGGAAATGGCTAAAGGGCGATTATTACGGAATGAAAGCATCTTCAGTCATAACAGGCTCAGATGCCTTTGCTTAACATTTTCTGTTCAGCTCAGCATGTGCATACTATTACTGATTTCAATCACAATGCCAACCAGCATCAGTATCTCTCCATATTTTACACCAGGCAGCATGAAGGAAAACTTGACCAACTCCTGTTAGCTACTGTACTAGCCTTCCTTATGCCTGCACAGAAAGCATACTATCGCCACCTCCTGGACATGAAATTATCACGTTTATACAAGATAACTGTCCCAGATACCACACAATGTTTTTGGTTGAAGTCGAAAACTGACGGTGGATCAACCATCAAACAACCATCCAATTCTAACCGTTAAAACTGTGTCAGTGAATCAATGTTGTTTTGTGGTTGAAATCTAATGAATGAAATGCAGATGTCTGATCAATGTTGAATCAATGTCAGCTGTTTTGCCACACACCTTCCCCTCATCAGAGCTCTGGGTGAGAGCATTTTATTAGTGAGTGGGGGTTATCACATTTTAAATTAACCATTGTAGAGGATAGTGGGTGATGATTCCCTTCTGTACATTTTTCACTTGTTAATAAAAATTCTTACTACAAGGAGTGGAGCGGTCCACCCCTACAGTGTATATGAGTGGGATGTCCCAACCACACAGCCACTTTGCTGTTGGCTTGTTGGCAAAATATGTTAATTCAACATTGAATTATCGTCACAAAGGTTGAATTTATGTTTAAGGTCGACGACAGAACCTGGATCAGCCATCAAACAACCATTCAATTCTAGCCAATTAACTAACATTGAAAATGTGTCATTGAATCAATGTTGATTTATTGTCAATATCCATTGATTGAAACACCAACATTGAATCCAGTGTTTTTCAGCACCGGTCCACCAGGCACACTGCCCCGCAAGTTTTAGGCATTTCCCTAATTCAGCACACATGATTTTAATTGACGTCTGATTAACAGGGTTTTGCTGAACTGAAAACATGCAGGCCAGTTTGCCTTGAGGACAAGGTTTGAGGAAACTAGTAATCTAAATGTTCAATCAAGGTAAGCT
>NW_006800457.1:62107-86148 GCF_000485575.1 Poecilia formosa | reverse complement strand
TCACTATTACACACATGTGTACTTTATAATCATTTCAATCATTACACACATATGCAATCTATATTCCATTTCTTTAATCATCATTAAATCATCATACAAAGTCACTGTTGTCCTCCAGGCCCGTACTCCGTTCTCTGCGTGTTCCTAGAGAGATCTCACACTCCCAGGCCAGTTTTCTCGACACAATAATATAGTGTGTTTAACACCAGTGAAGAAACTTTTAGTGGTATGTTATGATGTAGACCAGGGGTCACCAACCCCAGTCCTCGAGGGCTACCATCCTGCAAATTTTAGATGTGTCTCTGCTCAAACACACCTGGATCAAATAAACTGCTCGTTTCCAGCCTATTGCAGAGAGGAATGAATGCTGGTGAGGGAATTCAGACATTTTGGAGCAGAGGTGAATCTAAAAGTTGCAGGATGGTAGCCCTTGAGGACTGGAGTTGGTGACCCCTGATGTAGACCTATCAGACCTAAAAATGTACATAAATCCTTAGCTTTCATTCTATATAAAATCAACCCAAATCTGCCTGTAGATCCACAATCAGATGAAGGTTGAATCAATGTTGATTCCTAACTGATTCAATGTAAAATGAACATAAATATGCATGTAAATTCACATACAGATGATGGTTGAATCAACATTGATATGTCAGTTATGGTTGAAACCCTAACATTGATTCAACATACAAGTCACCGACCACTTTCAATGTTGTTTCATTGTCTCTGCCTGACATTGATTCAATGTGGTTTCAATCATTCTGTGCGATCTGGGTGTTATGTTCGTACAATATGAATATTACGTTTATGCAATAAATTGTCATGTTTGTACAAAATAACTTTCATAATATAACGTGGTAGCAGTAGCACTCACGTTTTTCCTCCATGATAACAATACACTTCCATAGTGAATAAATAGATTTTCAATCAGTTTTTAAACACTTTTTCACTGAGGAGCTTTAAATGTGTACATATTGGAACTTTTACATTGATAATTTTGACTATCAGGACGTATTTGCTTATTGTGAGGGAACGCAAAACTTACTAAGAGGAAATGCAAAAGAAAATTTTTCCCCATATACCCTAGGGGGCTCCGTAGCAGGTATCTTCAAAGAGTCATGGATGTGATGCCGTGAGGAATAATGGTTTCTGGTAGAGGTCAGTGTTGCAACGAGTCTGAAGAAGCTTCTCACTGACAACTCTTGCTGTATGACAGCTTCATGGTTGTCATGACATAGCAACAGCTCAATTTCCAGGCAGCAGAGATATTTCACAGTAACGTGTGAAATACGTTACTGTCATGCTGGCAAACGTTGCTAATTATCCTCATTTGCTTTTGCCATCCTCTCTAAATCTGTTTGGCTGTATGGTTAGAAAGCCGGACAGATAAATGATCCTCACCCATTAAAAACATAAATAGGTCCATAAAACAATTTAATTAAAATATGAGAAAATAAGAAAATATATATGTAACTGATGGAAGAAATGGCGTGAAATTACTCCTCTCTCTCTACTGTTTGGTCATGCTCTGCAGCCATTAAGCCTCCTTTTCAGCTTCTATGGAATTTGGAGTCATAGTTCAAGCATCCTCTAAGATTTTGAGATGATAATCAGCTCCTTCCAGTTGTAAAAACAATACTTTGTTGCCACGGTTATGCCTTATAACAATTGCCAGAAAGTACAAAATATGAGCAAAGCAGAAGGAGCCAAAAAAAAAGCTACTCCAATATGATGCAAGCATAAAAATGAAAGCTTTCAGAAAGAAATGACACAACAGGAGATTTTCTAAAGATATCCAGCATTTCTAGAAATGAGCTACAATCTGTAAAAGGTGAGGTGTGACAATCATTGCTGTAATTAGCGCATTCATTTGGACTTCCTTCAAGCGGTGGTGGAGCTCAGAGCTGCTTGCTCCCTCAAGGCCTGATAAATAAATCACTGAGAGTGCTAATTAATAGGATTCCATCTTGAAGGAGTCATTAAACTAACATTCTGTGTGCAACCTGCCAACATATCTGCTGAGGAGCGAGAGACTCCAAAGGGGACACTTTAATAAGAGAAGCACAGATGAAGAAGAAGAAGAAGAAGATAAAAAAAATGGCTCTGCAATAATAAATACTTCACAGTCGGCTGCGTCATGGATTGGAAAAATTCACAGTCTGTGCTTTACGCCATGAATCCATGAAGATGAAAACATTTTTCAAGGTGAGGGGATGAATCAGACTGGTGTTCAGCTGCGTCTTTCTCATACTGATGAGGCGCTGGGCCCCTCCACTCCCTCCGCCCCACTTGGAGTTTGCAAGTGGCTGCGATTTTTCGGCTGAGCTGCATTAGCAGATTGGTTTGGTGCTCCGTATCTCTGCTCACAGCAATGAATAGTGTCAGTTCACTGTCAGGAGGAGAGCACAGCACTGCTCTCATTCTCACCCCTGCTGTCAGGGTTCGAGGAGAACAATTTGTCATCAGGAGACCCACTTTATATGCTTCATTACTGTAGCTTCAAGCTGGGACTTCAAGGGTACAGTACCAAAAAAATAAATAAATAAAAAAAACCTCAGCTGTAAGCAAAAGAAGGGGTAGCCTGAGTTAAAGAGGCCGTTCAAAAAACCCGTTTCACAAATTTGTTTTGGTTTTGCTTTTGTCATCCTCAGATGTTTCAGGTCATCAAACTAATGTTAATATTAGACAAAGATAACCTGGCAAAGAGCATTAAAATGACCACTTAACTATGTTATCCAAATCAACCTGATTCTAAGTGGAAAATATATTAAAGGGTGTCTGCACATCCTGAAAAAAAATCTTAAATTCATCTATCTATAATAAATGCCTTGAAATATCTAAAATTAATTTAAAAAAGATTTGTTTTTAATATAAATATTGCATTTGCCTAATAAATGAGTTTACCCATCAGCTGTGGAGGAATTTCAATGTATGACATGTTTAAAATCACTAAAACTTCACTTAATTTTTGCCTGGATTTTGATTTTAGTTTTAGTCTTCAGTCAGAGGCTTCTTCAGATGTGTTGCAAGACTGATAGCTATCAGAAATCCTTTTTTGCCACAGCATCACCATCCACATTGAGAATAGCAACTTGCTTGGATGATGACCTATGATACATTTAATTTACTTTTGGGATAAATTAAGTTTTGTGTTAATTGAATTGGAATTGAACTGAGTTTGAGATGGAGCTTTTGGGTTTTTGCAGTTTTTCTAATCATTACACATAAAGACTTTGCATTTAATTTGCAAAGACGTTCACTCCTTTTGATTGGCAGAAATCAAAAGGAAAGGGTTAAGAAGTGCCTCAAGATTGGAAAAAAAATGAATACAGACCAAAGTACGAGAGCAAAAAGGGTGAAATCAAACAAAACTGGCAGATAATTGTGAATTTTTGCCACTCTTTTAAATCCAAGAGGACATGTAATTGGTTCTTGATTAAAATATGGATTTAACTCTGCTGCTTCGTCTCCAACGTTGTGGGAGGGTGGGGGGAATTGTCTCTTTTAGCTTCCTTACAAACCTATGATGTGAATTGATTTATTATTTTGCACCCTGCAGTGGTCTTTGTGCATATCCTAGTCAGGGGGCGCTTAAGTTACAGCAGTGCAACTGGAAACAAACAACCAGCACAAATACACACTGACTGCCATTGTTAGCCTCCTCCTTGGGGCCTGCAGTGCAGAGAGGAGCTTTAAGATGAGATTACTGATGGATGAGGCGACTGCCCGCTAACACTCCTGCGGATTTATGGCTGAGCGACTTCATGTCCTGTATAGTAATCCATTTGGGGGGACACTGCATCATTTTCTTGACAGCAGAATTAGAGTTCTGTGTGATTGCTTACCTTTGTTTATTGCACAAAGGCTTTGCAACATCCAATCCAGCACAAAGGCCAGGGATATTTTTCCTGCTTAGAGTGTTATGTAATGCAGTTACAGTTGTTTCAGTCTGAGCATGCAGACCAGAAAGGTGACGCACTCAGGTATTCAATTTCAACCCAAAACACTGAACTTGGAGCACAATCCTCTTACAAAATACATACTTTAATGAAAAATAAGAAGTCTATGGGTGCGTTCACACTGCAGCCTGAAGTGACTCAATTCCGATTTTTTTTGCCGGGGCCGTTCACACTGCCAGTAAATGCGACCTGTATGCGTTCTGCAGTGTAAACGGGCAAACGACCTGAAAGTGTCCCGCATGCGCAGTAGAGGGCGCAATAGTCAGCGTTCTCAGTGTTCTGCCAACCACCATAAAAAGAAGTGCTCAGTGTTTGCGGAAGTAAACATGGAGGCTAACGGTGGAGCATAGCTTACATATTTGAAGTTGTTATCCGGCCGGAGCAGCATATTAACAACTTAATCCTTATATAATCCGTCATGGTTGTTGTTTTTCTTCCCACTTGCGCATATCAGGACGCAGAATAGTGAGATTTGTTGAGAAACAGTGACGTTCAGTTTGGATGAATGAGACCTGGACGTTAGGTCGCATTTGAATCGGATATGTATCGGATATGGGTCAGATTCGAAAAAGAATCCGACCTGTGCTGTTCACACTGCCATGAAAAGATTGGATACAGGTCACATTATGTCAAAAAATCGGAATTGGGTCACTTCAGGCTGCAGTGTGAACGCACCCTATTATTAATGGAAACATAAAAATTCACTCTGAGGGTTGATGGGTGTTGGAACTTGTTTTTTTTTTCTCCTTGGGATTTATGTACCCTTTTATCAAATAAAATTATAATTTTATTTTATAATAAAAACGTTTATAAAAAACAGTCTCACTGGGATCTATAATAATTTATTCTATCAATTTATTAAACAGCTAGAAAATTATCAAAAAGTTTATTTATTTCAGTAACAGAATTCAAAAAAATGAAATTTAAATAGTTTCATTACACACACACTGATCTATTTCAAATGTTTAATTTTGATGATAAAGGCTCACCACTAATGAAAGACATAGAATTCTGTTTCTCAGGAAATTTAACCAGTAAAAAAACATTGTTAATTAATAAATATTATGGCTCACACAATCATGGGGTGAACTGCTGACTTGACAGTCATACAAGACGGTCCTTTTTGTGCAGGCTGCCAATGACATGAAGGAAAGTAATGTTTAGGGAGAGTTGAGTGGAAGGAAAAAGTGTCATAGGTAAAGGTGCAAAAGCAACAGGGGTACCCAGAGCTTTAAGACAAAAACAAAAGTCATTCAAGAGTTTTGTATTCACTCAGGTTTTATTTGTCTCCTGGACTGCACAGATGGGAAAAGAAGTATTTGATACAGTGATTTTTCAAGATTCTCACAAAGACCAGAGAGGGCTGTAATTTAATTTTCATTATAGGTACATCTCAACTGTGAGAATCAAAAAAATATTTTATTAATTGATGATAGAGGTTAGACATTAATTCTTGACTGGTTACAACTGATTTTTCTGTGAGACTCTGTCTCTCCATTCTTTGTAGGAGGGAAAACTTGAAAAATCTAATTTTCCCACTGATATTAGATGTACGACAGGATCCATCAGTAGGAGGTGTTTCTGTGTTCAAAGCTTTGCATGCTCTGAAAATGCCATATATGAGTGATTTTCATTTTAAATAGTTTGCAGTTAAAATGTAGCAGTTCACTGTAATTAAATGACGTTACCTGCTACTTTTAATGACTCATTATGTTATGCTCTTTTCTATTGACCACTTCTGCTATCCGACTCAAAAGTCAGTGGAGGAGGAGAAAAAACGCCTGCTGCTACAAAGAAGATGAATCATGAGATTCATTAATGAGGCTCAGGGCGCATTAGTATTCACACCACTACAACTGGCCAAATGTCCAATAAAACCTCTGAAGGAGACAAACACGATTGCATCCCGATGCTTTCTACCTTAGAGCCGTACAAGTGAGGATGGATGCATGTGACTGTCCAGGCTGGACAGCTTTAGAAAGATGATGCAAAGCTTGTTCGTTTGGCTTTTTTCTCATTAAATCTGCAGCAGGAAACTTTTACACAAACATGTTTTTACCATATTTGTGAAAACTATCACCATTTCATGACATTATGGTATGAGACAATCTGTGAAAAGATCAAACTCCTCTACCTCTCCCCTTCCCCTAAAAAATGCATTGGTCTCAGTTAAAAACAACCAATCATAGCCAGAAGGCGTGTCTTAGTGCTGTAAATCAATGCTGCTGAATGTGGTAGTGGCAGAGAAACACTGACCGTTCCAGGAAAACCATTTATCCGCCATCATCAGTGGCTATGCTAACTAGTCTTAGCATTTGTGGCAGGCTAAGTTGTGGTAAACCAGCTGTAGCAGAGAGCAAGTGGGAGGGGTGAGCACAAGAGTGATTGACAGCGCTAAGACCCTCCTCCTGGCTCTGACTGCTTGTTTCTGACTGAGTTTTGTATTTCTGCAGTCAATACTGGAAGCACTAGAAGAAGGCAGAGGAGCTAATGTTTTTACACAGATTATCTATCTTACTGTCAATATAATCAAGGGACTCTAGATGAGGATTAGCTTGTACAGCGCCTACATTGTCTCTTTTTAAATGAACTTTATTATTCACAATTTTAACAAATATGTAATGAACATGTTTTTTTGTAAAAGTTACATTCTGCAGCATGTACCTTTTGATTCCAAAGACAAATTAAATATAAAAAAAGAGCAAAGTATGAAAAGTATTGGCAAAAATCAGTTCAACTAAATAGCATCCAAAACAAGAAAGAATGATTGTCCAAAATAAAGAAATATTTCCCTCAGGAAGGCAGAAACAAAAGCTTGAAAAAAGAAATAAATCTTAGTGAAAATACAGAGCTACTCCAACGGGCTGCCACCCTGAGCAGCACAATGCCAGAAATGAGAATTTAATTTAATGCTGAATAGAATATCATGCTGCATAATAAAGCTGAAATTATGAGAAACTGGTGGATTTAAAGGCAGAGAAGTAGATTTTTATTGTTTCAGTCATTTTTTTTATATCAACAGCAGTCACATGTTAGAAAAAATAATCTTTCACTACACTCCCTACAAATCTCCACTTTTCATTTTGTATATATTGGAGTAAGCATACAGTTAGACCTGATGTGTAGCAATAAAGGGAAAAAAAAGCTTTTGTTTAAAATGTTATTTTCTGTTTCAATTTAAATAGTCCACATTACATTTGCTCTCCTCCCTTCTTCTGCTTGGGTTTCTTCTTTTTGCCAGATTTCCTGTCAGGTTGCGTTTTGCTCTTCTTGGCCGGGTTGGTCTGTGAAGCAGCAGAACCATCAGCCGGTCGTTTCTGTTTAGTCTTCTTGTCTTGTTTCTTTTTGGTCATTCCTTTCTGCTCCCCTGGCTTGGTGACTGGGGCCGATTTGTCCCCTGCTGGCTCCAAAACAGGCTTGTTGCGCTTTTTACGTTTTTTTGTTTCTGGCAGGAAACCTTTCATCGTCTTGGGAGCGGCCTCCTGCTCGCTGTCCTTGTTAGGCTTTGTCTTATCAACTTTGGGCTTCCTAGAAGCAAAATATAAAAGTTATAACCAAATGAAATTATCATTTTTATAAGCTACACCAGATTGTAAATTAGGGCTGGAACAATTAATTGTGATTAATCAATTATTAAAATAATTGTCCTCTAATTTAGTAACCGATAAATTGTTAAATGAAATATACAGACTGAAAAAAGGCCAACTGCTGAGGGAGCAACACATTTGAAGCCGAAGCCAAAACTGTACAAAAATATAAGCATATTTTTCACACACACACACACACACACACACACACACACATATAAACCTTTTTAATGGCAAATATGTTCAACCTAAAACTCCTCAGGTGGCATAATTGTAGCTTCATTTGTTTCAAATCTTGCAAAAAAATATTTATAAAGCACCGTTTACTATCCAATTGTTAATTGGTTAATTGAAACCAATTGAAGTTTAGGCAATAAAGTGTTTATTTTCTTATTTAAATAATAAATTTGTACTTATTTGCAAAGTTTAATGCATTTCTAATATTGTATGAAATTTTATTTAAGGGATTATGTAAAAAATCTGCAGAATGTGCCTATCTTTTATCCAGTTAATCATCTGAATAATTAATACAATAATCAATTACTAAAATAATTGATAGTTGCAGCCCAACTATTAATACAAAAATTGTGCTTATAAAAACATCTCTATAATTTACATCACTCCAAAGTGTTTCATCACGGCCCAGTAGGTGTCCTCCAGTTTTCCCGTCTTCTTGAACGAGACATTGCTGGTCAGGGTCTGCAGGGCCTCCTTTAGCTGCTCCAGGCCCACAAACAATTTCTGCACAAATAGAAAACGCAAAAACTGCACTGTGTTGATTTTTTTCAATATTTGATTCCAGCTTTATTTGATCACCATGAGCCCACCCACCTGCTGGTGAATGTTCTTGACCACAAACTGACAGAGCTCCAGGGTTTTGACCAGCTTCTCTTTGGCCACCTTGCTCTCAGCTTGACCCACCTGACCCAGACCCTGTAGACAGAACACAACAGAGAAGTTATATTACAAATCATGCTTGTCCTGCTAATTATGACCAACATGATTAGCAGAACCTACATTTCAAAGCTTGTCTTGAAATGTTCAAGACAAGCCTTTAAAGGGACCTTTCAAGCAAAATTCACAATTTGCCGTTTTTATACTTCTGTCTGGGTCCGTCTGTAAAACAAGACATTTCAAAAAACCCCTGATTGTTAAGTCACAATCAATGGGCACTGCGGCGTTACCTAGTCCCATCACCTAGCAACCCAAGCAGAGCTGCGCTGTACAATGGTTTCTGGAAGAGACAAGTATTTTGTCTCTTCCAGCAATTCTTAAATAACACTTAAAAAAAACATTTAAAGTACATTTACAAGGAAGAGACCAGACAAGAAGTAAATCTTATTGTATTTCAGCAAATAATCTATTTCCCAAGTAAGATTTTTTTGTTGTTGGTAAATGTAAATAGTCAATTTTTCTTTAACAGACCTAAATGATGGTCTCACAGCTACAAAATGGCCAAATTGTCCTTCTCTGATTGTCATAAGTGATAATATTTCATTTGAAGCATTTGATACCCAGATATTATGGATAGACATTTTAACTTAATTTGAACTCATTTCAGATTTGTCTCCATGTATTTGTCCTTTTTAAGTTTTCAACAAAAACTTAACAAGTTCATTATAATCATAATGACTATGATTAATTAATGATTATTAATCATAACGATTATAATTTTTAAATCATAATCCTTACAAATATCAAAATAAGCTGTTTAAAACAAGCTTATCTTTGTACTTCTTGTCAAAACAGCAACTTAAAAACATCTGGAAATACAAGAAAAAGTTTTTTATCTTACTTTCAAAATAAATGCAGGAAGCTCTCAGAAATCAAGGACAGTGAAGGCCGTTAAGGAGGACAGGATTGTTCTGTTCTTACGTTTATTTCAGGAGCAAAGGCACCAGAGGTGGAGCTGTTCTGGGACGATTTACAGGAGCATGTAATTACGCATGTCTTCACCCTCCACTCTCTGGAGGACGCAAGGAGGACAGCGAGAGGAGCAGCGCCTCCAATTATCATTTATCACTGCACCATGCAATCTCATAAAGGTTCCAGATTAATGTAATTAGAACGCAAACAGGCTTGAAGCTTGCATTTGAATGAACATTTCTGCTCAAAGTGGAACCGCGGTGCCTTGTGTGCATGAATAAGACTTTCAATCAGTTCCACTAGCAGAGAGGGACAGATTTTAAACAGGAGGAGGCAGACCTGGCTGCTGATTGGAGTGATTGAGCAGGAAGTGGAGGGAAAGTCTGATTAGTAAATGTAAAATAATCTAAATACAGTTCCAACAAACCGCTAGTTAAGGTTTAACACATGCTTTGCCATTGGTTAGGTAACTAAGGGTCCTTCAATTTGTTTGTTTACAAAGTTTGGTTTGTTTGGGGAAGAGTGAATGCACAATTGAAGAAGCATGTCGTAATCAGCAAAAAATCTGTTAATTGCACAGTAAATATAATTTCCACTTGCAGAGGGTAGGCTTGTTTTTCACGAGTTTCTCTTTCTTTCTACCAAAGACTGGAGTATTCAGCACCACTTGAAAATGTTCTCAAACAACATTATTGTTTATTGCAACAACTTTTGGGACAATTTATTGTCCAGCAAACTCTTATCTTGACTGATCTGAAAAAAAATAAAAATACTCACTCTGGTCTGTCTAAAAACACAGGTCTCAGTTCAGTTGGAGTAAACTCTGGTATGGTTCGAATGCATATGTGAATGCCAAGTGGACTACAAACTGCTCCAGAAGCAGTAAGTGGACTATAGCACAGGGCATTCTGGGTAAAGTCAACCAAAACAAAGAAGTGAGGTAGCAGTAGAATTGGCTTGTCTTTTGCCTACAACAAAGCAGAAATCCTACAACTGCTAACATGTGACGCCATTTTGGTTTACATTTTGCGCTCAGTGTCTTCAGAACTTTTCATGTCATTTCCTTCAGTGGTTCTTGGTGAAGCACCACCACAAGCAACGGGGGATCAGGTTTTTCATTTGACACAGAGCAGCATGAAAGTGAACCACAGCAGAAAATGTAACAATTTAGGTCCCAAATCAAAGTGAGTTACCCTGGTAACTTAGGGTGGACAGCAAACACTCTAAGTGTTTCCCTAAGTGGGAAACAGGTTGCGTCCTCCAAGGCTAGAGAAGTGGGATTCAAACTGGATCTTCACTGCTGGATTTCACTGGTATGGTGGAGATGTGTTTCCTTACCAAAACCAGCTGCGTTGAGACCTTGTCACAGAGCTGCGTCCACTCATAGCTGCTCAGAAGCTGCTGGATGTCTCTGCTCTGCATCGCCCGCAGAACCAACACACACGCTTGACACTACATATGAAATGAGATCCATGAAACAAGAGTTATGTTTCTTGTAATCGAATTAGTTCAATTAATTCACTTTTATTTGATTTTTGCCAGTTTGAATACAAATAAGAATTTGTTCATGTTAAATGTTAATTATCAGTGTTTGGTTTTATTTATTATTTTGTGTTTGTGCAGGAAGGATTTTACCTGCTGATGTCCACGGACTCCTGATGTGATGTGCTGCACAGCCGTATCCAGGAGGTTCACACATAAAACCTGGACCAACCATCACAAAGTGTCATTTATGCTCTGAACGAGACACTATGAGTAAAGGTGTGCGCTTGGACTCACAGGGAATCTGGTGAACAGGTCGGTGAACATCTGAGAGGTCAGAGGGCTCTTCCTCCGGCTCATGAAGGAGATCAGAGCCTCTCTGAAGAGGTTCGACACCCGATCCACATCCACGCTCCCCATAAACTTCAGCTGTGGTTAAACACGACATGAGATAGGCGTGAGGGTTCAGACTTTCTGTCTGAAAAGTTGGCAGAAAGAGAAAGCTTTAAATTCAGACAAGTCAAGCTAGACTCCCATTTAGCTGCTTCTGAGTCCTGAAATCCTTCCTGCTGGCTCACTTCCCACTCATGACAGGATAAAATGACAGCCAGGGGGGAAAAAGCCCATCAGATGTGCTGCTCTGCTTCTCTGCTGTACACTAACCATCTTGTTCCTGTCTGTCAGAGCTGCTCTCACTGAAACTTCTTCACTTTCTCTTTGGTTTTTACCTGTAAATGAGTTTGTTTCACAATACAGCAGATTTCCTGATTCTATGGTATGAGCAGCTGGTGAATGTCAATATATTTGAATTAGGGTTGAAATAATTAATCGGATTAATAGATTATTGAAATAATCATTTAGTAATTGATTAATCATAAACTGAATTATACAGATTCAAAAAATGTGTTGAAAACTAACATATTTAACATATTCAGAGCAGTTAAAATCCAAAACTGCTCCCAGAAACCGTTTCACTTTCTTTTCTGTTTAACCTATAAATGAGCTTTTTTTCTGTATGATTAATCATAATTAATCAATTATTGAAAAAATTTGTAAAATAATTTAGTAACTGATTAACCGGAAAGTGGCATATTCACTCAAAATAGTGACATTTGTTACAAAAACACCATATTCTTAGCAGCAATTTTGCCAAAGCTGTAAAGGAATAAACATACATTATGCTTTTGTTTGTAAATATGTTTTACCAAAATCTCCTCAAGAGGAATAATTTTAGCTTCACTTCAAATTCACTAAAGGAATGCTATGTTATTGCATTTTAGGCCACAAACAGCTTATTTTATTATTTTAAAAAATTATTTAATTCTATATTTATTTTCATCCTTCAATCTGTTTCTAATATTGTATAAAAAAGGTTTATGAGGTTAAATGAAAAATCTTCAGAAGCTGCCAATATTTTTATCCAATTCAGTGATTAATTGCCAGAATAATCAACTATTAAAATAAATGATTACAGAGCTAATTTCACTATAATCAAAATTGAAGTCCTTGAATCTGAGACCTTATCTTACAAACAGAAAACCAAATTTACTTTCATTTGAAGAGATGAACAACAACCCAGTCCTTTTTTTCTGCTGCAAATATGGACGTCTGGTTCAGGAGTGGCTTAACACAAGAAATGCTGCATGCTGGATGTTTCTGTATGAAATGGCTCCAAATTCTTAAAAAAAGGTTTGGGACATAATATACTGTAGGTGACCCATGTCAGGGCTACAGACTTTGATGCAGCTGTCCTAGGTTCTGTTCCCAGCCCTGGTCCATTTACTACGCCCAGTCAAGCTACTGGTGAATAAAGATGACTAGTGCCTAAAAACCAGCCCTCCCAAAAAACATTTGTTTCATAATCCCTTTTTTGTTGCCTTGTGAAATTTGTCCTACAGGACAAATTAAATGGACTGAACTTATATAGTGCTTTTCCAATCATTTGACCACTCAAAGCTCTAGAGTCACATTCACAGATCAATAGGCAATTTGGGGTCAAGTCCCAGTGGCTGGAATTGAACCCACAACCTTCTGATCACAAGACAATTACTCAACTCATAGAGCCACAGTTATGTTCATGTTTGTATTGGTCAGAACACGGCCAAAACATTTCAAATTAAGTGATTTTTTTTGTCTATCAACCATGAAAATTATGGTTTGATGGTTGTTACCCTCACAATAAATTGTTGCTACAATTTATCTATATTCATCTTAGTGATTAATCTAGATGCTGTTTCATTTTAGAAAATAGATAAAAATAATATTCTACTTAAAAAACTTTAAATAATTCAGCAATTTAGACAAATCAATGTTTGATGGTAAAAATGTAAAAAAAATTACATATATATATATATATATATATACACACACACACACACACACACACACACACACACACATTAAATAGATTTTCTTTTACCACTTAAAAACATTTGTTTAAAACCTGGGGAAGTAAAAGCTGTCATCTCTGGCTTATAATAAACTAATTAACTGAAAACACTGGAGACATTTTTTCTTTTAATGCCAAAAATGTCAGGATCCCCTTTCATTAGATTCTTTTCAATTAATTTTTTTTGAAGGCATCTGACAGCAGCTTCATCCTTCAGCTGTAAAGTCACTGTGAAAATGTGAGGCAGCAACTGTTTCTATGGTCAATGATGCAGTTTATATTGGGCTGAGGACAATAATTAGCAAACATGTTATGTACAGCATTCTCCATGATGTTTGCCTTCTTTCTCAATTAAAACGTGTGAAATCTTCAAAAATATATATATTTTTGGTTACATTTGCATAATTAGAATAAAAATATTTAGAATTATATTATTTAGAAAGAGTACATGTAAAGAAATAATTTATTGCTACACAATCACTGGCAGAACATTTATCAGCAATTGTGAGTGATTGATCAGTTTTAGCAAAGGATGCACATGTAACATCAATAAGGATTTTTGTCTAGTTTCTAGTGCACATATGTTAGGACACTTAAAATAAGACAAATCTAACTTACAAATAACTTTTCAGCAAGACATAAGAGATCAGTAAAAAAAGCTTATATGTGGTTTGTTCTTAACCTTTTTTGGGCCACTGCTCCCCGTCACCCAGGTCTGTTACTGCCCCATCAAATAAGATGTAGGCTACCTCCACTGAATGTTATTTTATTATTATCATTATTGCTGCTGTTATGATGCTTATTTAATGTTTCTGTATTTATCATAAAAAATCATTACAGAAAAACATAACTAAATGATTAGTTTCCCAGAGAAGGGTAAAACGATGCTCTCTACCGTAGTGTCACCGATGGAAGGATTTTGGACATTAAAACATTTTTCAATATAAGTTGTTGCTATGATATGACCACACTGATAAAGTATAAAATCTACATACCATAAAATTTTGGAAAAACCAACTGACAAGTGAATCACAGCAAGGCTATCAGTCAGTGTAAGTCTGAATTGATACGCTGTATGACTGGGGTTTTACTTTAGAATGACCAACTTTCTGTTATTCCTCTGTCAATTTGATACAGTCGGGGCTTCTGCACTTATCTGTGTCCTCTGTCACCGTTTTCAGCAGTTAAAACTGTATAAGCTGTTGTTAACATGTTGTAACCTGTTTTTCCGAGCCGCCTTTAAACGCAACATGAGCGCTACGACGCTCGCGCTGGGTTTCCACCTGTGAAGGAGACCTGCTGCTGCTGGGCGGAGCTACAGGTGTGTTAGAATCACGGCAGCAAACCAGCAAAAACGCAAAAAGCTTTTCACAGTTTTTCCTCCAAACTAACCGACTGAGTTGAGTAAAGCTGCTGGATGCAGCAGTGACGTGCAGTGAGGTTCATAGCTGGTGTGGCATTGACTTAATCATAATCAGATTTACAAATCTAGACCCCATGCAAGTTATTGTTTACATAAGAAAATTTTGCGCATGCAGACAATGCTGGAGGGCAAAAATTTAGTGCTGTGCTCTACAGCAAAGGGAAAAATCGTTAAAGAACAACTCAAAACCATGTCTCTCTCGCTGTATCAGCGCAGCTACAAGCAGACTCGTTGCCATAGCAACTGACAACAACGCCACAAAAAAAAAAACTCAGATATTTCTCACACAAAGAGCAGAACATTCAGTCTGCTGCAGTAGTATGGTTTTAGGCTTAATGATTACTTTGGGATTATTAATAAATGTATCGCTGCACTTGACTTTACTGCATGGCTAGCTGCTAGCTTGCTGTTACTGTCTCTTACTCTGCAATTGTGGAGTCACAATGTCTGGGATCATGAGCGCCCCCTGGCTTGAGGCAAAACAACTGTCTGCCTCACCTCGAATCTGTTCTGCTCGCCACAGATCGGCAGATCTGCATTATCTGCTGGTAATGCAGATCTGTCCTGCATCACCGACTTCGCTTCCGAGCATTGAATGGGAAACTGCAAACATTTAGCGATTTTGAAGAAAAAATCATCAGAATTGGTCAAGTTAAATGAAAAATAGGTACTTTGTAGTACAAACCACAGGGTGAAAATAGCAATATAAATTATTTTATCATTATATATTATTTTTCCACGATGACAGGTGGCTCTCCTGACCGCACGTCACTGGGATGCAGGTAATGTTAGCTAAATGATGACTAGCTAATATCAACACAGCACCTTAAGCGTAACAAGTAGCCTCTAGGCTACTGACAATGTTGTCTATATTCAGCTACTTCAATTCATTTTGCCCCCAAAATAAGTCGATCACCCCCCACTCCCCCCACCACTCACACACATCATTCAACCAGGCAGCCTCTCCATTTTGGTAATCCACAGGGGGGCCAGGTGAAAAAGTTTGGGAACCACTGCAGCAGGGGCTCCTGGATTTCCCCTCTCTGTGCCATTGTTAATATGTCGTAACGTGTTTTTTTGAGCATTTTATACATGTCACTGTTTACATCCTTATTGTTTATTCTGTACAAATAAACATAGTTATTTTTATTTTAAAGGTTACATAAAGGCTTGTTTATGTATTTATATTAGAGTAAAAGCCCCTCCCCCAAAGAAAACCAATGCCCCCTGCTAAAGTCCTCTGGAGCCGGGGCTGCATCGATGCTGTACATTAAAACAAGCTTGCAGCCAAGCATGTTTTAATGTTACACATCACAGTTGTCTGCATGTAGCTCAAAGTCTAAACTGGTATTTTTAGACTTTGTTGTGAATCTAAGGTGTAAAGTTCACCTTCAAGCAAACGTCTCCCTTTTGTAAATATTTCTGCCAGCGCATCCTGGTGTCCTCTGAACGTCCCGTTGAGAAATGTTGTGCTAGTGGAACAAAACTTTTGAACTTATAATGTAGGAACTGTCTTGTCCCACTGCCAGACTATTTCACTTGTAATTAGTACTTTTTATCAATATTATGGAATTATTGACTTAAAACAAAACTAATTTATTTGTAACTTAGTTTTGTTTCATTTTGAGTGTAATAAGATAATTGCACTAGAAACGAGACAAAGATACTGGGTAAGATTTTGTGTTTTGCAGTGTGGAAAGTGTCAGCTGCTAACACCTGCTGCCAACTAAACCATCTGAATGTTGGGTGAAGCACCATGTGTTTCCTATAATCTAAACACAGCAGCCTCCTGCAGTGAGAAGGTCACAACAAGTGAAATGCAACCATGAACTGGATCAACGTGTGTAAACATACATCATTTACTGATGCTGCTGCTCCGTCAGCTGTTGGCTCCTCTCTGGTCTCAGTGGGTGCAGCGCCACGCAGCACCTTCACCACATAAAGAGACGCACTGAAAGGAAACATAACATCAGCAATGAATTCACATAAATAGGGTAAAAAAAAAATCTGCTTTCCTTTGTGAACTGTGTTTTTCCTTGAGGGGGTCATTAGAGGAGCGTTCACAAACATGGAAGGGAGGCATGTGAGAAAGTTCAACATCATTTTCTGTAGCCTGATACCTGAAGTAGTACAGACACAGAGAGGAATCCGACAGCTTCTGGGCTTTGCTCATCAGTTTGTCCAGCAGGTCGTGGAGCTCCCCCTGCCTGTCACCGGCAGTCCTGCAGTAAACTTTGGACCTGCACAAATGGTTCCTGGAAAAGAGAAGGAAAAAGTTCAAATTAGGTTTTAGATTATTAAATTATAAAGCTGCAAAAGTTTCAAATAAAAGCTTAGGGAAGCATCACCAGAGCAGGGATTAGAACAAATTTAGAATCCAGAAAAACTACCTTAGCAACTACTTTTTAGACTCTTATTCCTACCAACCCAGAAATGGAATTGACCAGAGGTTTCTTATCCAACAACTCTGAGCAGGAGCACCTCGTCTACGTACTTAGATCAACATTAGATTCTTTTTCTTATTTTGCTCTTTCCTTTGGTTTGTTATTTTGTTTGTATTTCCTTTTAATTCCTGTAAAGCACTTTGTATTGCCTTGTTGCTGAAAATGTGTTATTTAAATAAAATTACATTTACCTTTACCAGCAGTTATACCTGATGAGAGAAAATTGATTTTTTCTTTTAAAAGTCCTCTTTAAACTTCTACAACAATTGTTTCATTGTTACTTAGAGGGCAGCAAATAATGATTATTTTAGTAATCAATTAATATGTTGATTATTCTGATGAAAAAGGTAGCCACATCCATCCATCCATTATCATACACACCCAGCGTTTCCCCCAGAAACTTGGCCCTGGTGATATTTAAACCAGATGTCTGGAGCAGTAGATCTGAGTAAAATTTAAGTAAAACTAACTAAAACTTAAACTGAAATTCAGGAAACATTTTTAACTGAAATAAATAAAAATGGTAATAAATGGGAAAAAGTATAATTAAATTGAACTACATCATGCGTTTATAAACTGAAACTTATTGAAATTATAGCTAATATCCTTCATTTGGTGTTTATTTATTAGTCTTTTGAACAGATATGAAGTTGATTTATTTGTTCCCCAACTCAAGCAGTTTCCATCACCTGTCAAATGCAAAAGTTGGGCAAAAAAACGAGTCAGTTGGTTGTTCAACAATAATTGAATACATTTTTTGAATATCATATCTTCTGTTGAGTATTAATTATCCAATTGATGTAATTAATACTCAAATTATTCAAAAGGTCAATATTTTGACATTTTGAAATCTGCATCTAACCAAAGTATGAAAAAAGTACAAAAACTAAACTAAAACTAAATAATACTTGACTGATATTAGTTTTTAGAGTGTTTATTTGCTAAAAAAAAAACACTAAAAATTAATTAAAACTTACAAAAAGTCACAATGGAATAAAAGTAACCCCCAAACTATTACAATCCTGGTCAGAACCTGAGACAGTTTTTACCTGAAGATATCTGCTGCTCTGCGGAGGAAGTCCTGCTCCTGCTGCTCACTCCCAGAGCTCATCCCTCTGTTGATGATGTTTAGCAGCGGCTCCACCAGACCCAGAATGAGAGGGCTGCCGGCCTGCCGGGCCACAAACACCTCGACCAGGTCCAACACCTGAAATGGACATGTTATCATCCTGCCAGCATGCCTAGGTGGGCCCCATATGGGGAAAAAGAGGGCAGACCAGATGGGTCCCATATAGGTTTGTCCGTGGGTTCCACGTGGCAAGTCCATGTGGCCCTACATGGACTTGCCCATGTAGGGCCACAGCCCACATGGGCCCTACATGGGCAAACCCATGTGAGGCCACCACAATGTAGGGCCCATGTGGGCTGGCCTCCTTTTCCCCATATGGGGCCCACCTAGGCATGCTGGCAGGGCAGTGACAGAGAGGTTTTCCCTACTCCATGTCTAAAGCAGCCAATGAGATTAGTGTTGGGCAATGAATCAATGTTATTGATTAATTCATTTTTAGTCTTTGAAGATTTCATTTTTGGAAAATCTGTACTTTGTTTCACCAGTGCACTTCTTGGATTTTCATACGTGTGATGGCAGATCGCCCAGAGCTGCCATTTAGTTTGACGAGCTTCGTTTACAGCTTCTATTTATTTCAACGATGAATTCAGGTCAACTCTACAAAAAAATGTCTGACTAAGATTTTTCTTTTCTTTCTTTTTTAAGCAAAGGTAAAGTCATAATATTACAAAACAGTATAGTGGAAAATTTTAAGGATACTATGATTATGAGTAAATCAATACAGAACACTTTTAAGATTACTATGGTTACTGACTGAATCAATGCATGACATTGTCATGATTCTTGTGTAATGAACGTACTCATGAGTCTTCTGAAGTCGTTTCTCTGAACTCTGCATTACAATAAAGTTATTCAATTGTTTCTTGTTTGCACCCTCAAGATGTCCTTGAATGTTTAATGTCCCTTATGAAAGAACATGTGCATTCTTTCTGTTTTGTAATTAAGTAGATTGTCCAACTATGTGAATGGAATGAAACTGTAAGAGCCATATGAATAAAATAAGTAATTATTGGTATGACAGTATGACCATCACCAAGTATGAATGGGAAGGTTACTGGCTTTGTGAGGATGAGGAAGTGGGTCCACAGGGTGGTCATAGTTTCTGTTGACCGTGTTGTGGTGCCGTTGATTGTTTGGCCTGGTCAGACTGTGTTTCAGTCCTTGCAAAGTTTGAAGCTTGACAATCTAAAATGGAATAAACCGAAAATTGACTGAACAAAGAAGTGGCCTGGGGTTGATTGAAACGTATCGAACAGATGAGATTCTTCGAGTTAACCCAGTGCGGCCCTCTACCACCATTAGTTTGCCGCACATTTAGAAACCTTTTCTATAAAACTGGGTGCTGTGTTCTGCTTGAAGCTCTTTTTCTCCTGTGTTCAGGGAGCAGAGTCTTCAAACTCATGAAGCTTTCAAATTAAATATTGATAAAGAATATATATTCTTACTCTGGTTCTTGAAACAGTTTTTCCTCACTCTTTGCTAAACATAATTGACACTACAACAATCATAATAAAATGAGAATATGAAGATTACCAGAATAAAGTTGTAATATTATGTTATCCAGTTTAGGTCACAAACAAATAAATAAATTCTGGGTGATAAATTGTCACAGAAGTTATTGCGATAAACAATAATATTATTGCTGTGATACCATTTTCTAGTAATATAATGGTAATGGCAAAATAATGCAAGAACATTGTACATTATTGATATTTGGTTCTCAAAGATCAATAAAATTAACATTTAGCACTGGAACTGGAAGACATTTTAAATCTGATGTCTCATTAAACAAAACTGTCCTTCAAAAAAGGGGCTATTTAAGACCAATGCACCAGACTGAAGAGTTTTGTTATCCAGTTTTTGGTAGAAAGAGAGACAAGAAAGAAAAACAATAAACCAACAACAAAACATTAATTATGCGAGCTTTTTTCCTCATTGAAACAATTTTTTTCTCATAATTTTAAGACTTTCTTCTGGTAAAATTGCTTCTTAATTCTGCTAATATAATGATTAATTTCTTGTAGTTTGTACAACTCATATTGAGATGATTGAAATAAAAAACATTTTTGATTTTTTTTTTTGTCATTTGCAATTTTTTTTTTCTTTTAGAAAATAAAGCAAGAAAAGAAAACATATTAAAACCAGATGTGGTATAAAAAAGATTGGCGATGTTATTTTGATGCCATCTTGGCCAGCTCCAGCTGAGGGCCAGTTACCTTAATCTTAAAGTCCCGGACAAGACCCCTCTCTTTCTGCAGCTTCATCTTCTCATTTTTCTTTTCCTCAGTCTTCTTCTTTTGTTCTGAGAACAGCGCTGACAGGCTCTTATCAAGCTGCATCATAGCTTCATCATCCAGATCTTCATCGCTGCTGGCGTCCTCCTCAGTGGCCTAAATAAGCAGCATATTATTACTAAAATAAGCTGAAGAGGTTTGGACTTGGAACCAGACAGGAAGTGCTGACTGGATGACTCACCAGAGCGTTCTGCTGCTGCAGGACCTTCATCAGCTCAAGGCGAAAGTTTTGGTCCACTTCTCCCTCCTCCATCTCTTTTTCCTCCTCCTCACCTTCACTCTCCTCATCAGAGCCATCCTCCGACTCATCATCCTAGCCATAAAATATTTTTGTAAAATCAGTCTCTAAATCTGTAAAGTGTGAAACTGCAGAAGAGGGAAAGTCTGTAACCTCCATGTCTTCATCTTGTTCCTCGTCATCATCATCCTTCAACTTCTTTTGTGTTTTGTTTCCGTCGTCAGTGACGACTACAGCGCCGTCTTCCTCATCTTCCTTGTCTGGGTCCAAGACCTTTCAGAAAAACACAGCAACACTTCCTGAAAAAATCCACACAAGCAGTAAATCTGGTTTTTTACATCTGACTAAAAGTTGTACCTTTTTCTCCAATTTTTTAGGGCTGCAACTAAAAGTGGTCTTAGTTATTGATTCATTTATTGATTATTCTGATGACTAAGTGGCAGATGCTCCATATCTTCATTTAAGGCTTTTTAATATATTAGAAATACATTAAAAGATGCAAACAAACAAATAAATGAATGTATGTTTTTAATATAAAATAAAACATTTTATTGCCTATGATGCAACAACATAGCAATCCTTTTGTGAACTTGAACCACGTAAAGCTAAAGCTATGCCACTTCAGGTGTTTGGTTGTGAAATATGTGGACAAAAGTGTTTGTTTCTTAAATGTAACATGTATTTAAGATAACAAATTGGATGTTTTTGTCTTAAAAACATGCAATTTTAAGTCAAACATGCTCAGAATATTTTTGTTTTCAGCAGATGCCCATTTTTGAGTCTGCATACTTCAGTTAGCAATTAATTAATTACTAAATTAGATGACAATCAAAATTAATTCTCTTGGCCTTAGATTATTCTAATAATTCAGTTATGGCAAAATATTGGCATGCGGCGTCTGGTGTGGGACGCAAAATGTCATTTATCCAGTTCTGTTATGAAATATAAACAATACAAGCTCCTTAAGTTCCGCCTTAATAACTCTCATTCAGCCTCATGGTGGAGCAGCAACAACTTATTAAAAATTTAATGATGTATTTACAGACAAAAGAAGGTGCTTTTGTTTATACAGTCAGCATTTATTACAGCCGACAAAATAAAGTTAAAATGTAATAAATTTTAAAAATCCAGGATATTATGAAAAATAATTGTGTTATGGAAAGATGGTGGATATACAAGAGACAACTGGCCTCTTAATTAATCGTTAGTCGATTGATAAAAATCTATTTTAGATTAACTCAATTCATAACCCCATTTTCAATGCAAGTTTCTCGATAAATTCCCACAACCCCCATCAAAGATGTCATAGAAGTAACATTTAAAATGAAGATGCTTCAGCCAAGAGGGACAGAAACAAATATAAGTAAATGTTTGGGAAATTAGTCAAATAAAATAAATAACATGTTACTTCCTGAAAATGTACAGTTTTAAAATCCAGCTTGGACTGATTACTCACGTCTACGATGGCAGTGAGTGCTGCTGCAGTTACGTGGGGGCAGATGGAGCTGAAGACCGTCTTGCAGACCTGCCTGATGTGTCGACTCTGCTGGGACAGCAGGGACAGCAGGATGTCGACCATCACCTCCACCCACTCTGGCTCCTCCTTGTCCATAGCTGCAACACGTTCATGTTACAGGTGGAGTTAATTATTATTCTGAAGGTCGGTGCTGAATATTTATATCGGAGTTATGCAGCCTCACCTTGTTGTTTCTTCTTCTTGTTGATTTTCTTCTCCTGGGCTTTATCAATGCAGCTCTGCAGGTCCTTCATGATGTCCAGCACCTCATCCGGAGCCTTCAGGGAGAGAAATTCAAATTAAACATCTGGACTCTAAGAGTTGCAGAAATCATCTCCTGCAGAAGTGTTTCCATTACAAAAGTGCCCAAAACTGTGTCAATATTCCATATTCATCAAAAAATAAACAATTTATGTGTTTTTTCCATTAAAGTTTAAATGCACTTAAAATCATGTGAATAAGTTTTAAAAAAAACATCCTGCACCATAATCCTCCTACTACTTCCTGTTATCTTCTTCCTCTTTTCCACCAGTAGTAACATCCGGGTGTTGATCATGTGACTAGTGATAAATTGTTTCCATTGCAGTTTTGCATAATACACCAATTTTGATGCAGCCAAAAGAAACACGTCACCTTGCAAAAACGTTATACCAAGTGGCGTGAGATTTTTCAAAATTTGTATGTTTCCATTAAGCAGATTTCTTTTCGTAATTACAATTATAGGTTCAATGGAAGCACAGTTATTAATCCTGAAAAAGCTGCTTTTACCTTGAAGAGGAGCATGCCGATCAGCAGGAAGAGCTGCTGGAACGCAGCGCTCTCTGTTGTCCGGCCTTTCTTTGCTTTTCTTTTCAAACTGGCCACTGACTCCAGCATGCTGACAAACAAAAAAACCCAAAACATTTTCTTTAAACTGTAAGTGATCAGGCATGTAAAATAAGGCATAATCCTGCTCTGTCCTACCCGTTCCAGGCCTGTTTTTGCTCAGTGCTGAACGGCTGGACGCTTTGAACGTGTTTGGGATGGCTGAGCAGCAGCTGAGCATACTGGACCAGGTGGTAGATCCACATGGTGCCATCTGCCGTTACACCAACAGATCGCTTCTGACTGACAGCTGCGCTGTCGTCGATGAGTGGCATGTGGTGCAAGGACATGAGAAGTCTGGATGGAAGATAGGAAAACGTATGTATACCTTCCTTTGGACAAAAAAAGAGTTTCACTCAGCCATCTGACACTTGTTTAACAAACTTTGCAGCAAAAGGTGAAGAAAAAACTATGAAGAAAAAACTATGCTACTTAAGTTCTGGGTAGGACATATTTACAGACAAAGGCTTTTTTTTATCTTAAATGCAAAATTTATATATTTTTGTACAGTTTTGGCCAAAATACTGCTCTGAGTGTGTCATTCTTTCTGCAAATGGACTTTTTTGAGTCTGTACACCAGTGTTGTGGTTCTCGAAGTTGGTCTTGGTCTCGAAACCATTTTTTGATGGTCTCGGTCTCGTCTCGGACTCGACCGCATTTGGTCTCGGTCTTGTCTCGGTCTCGGGCTCTGAGGACTCGGCATTTTATTTCAAGACCAGTCAAGACCGCAACTGTGAAAATATCACTAAACGTACAGCATTCTGTCCACTTTATTTGTTAACATTTTTGTTTTCAGTGGATCCAAAATGCACCGATTAAAATCCAAGCAACTACATGTTTCTGTTACTCT